>NC_041411.2:57401665-57701665 GCF_900747795.2 Erpetoichthys calabaricus
TGAATTCTCAAATTACAGGAGTGGCACACACAGAAAAAGCTATGACAGTTCTGTTTCAAGGATTTTAGATCCTATCTGTATATATTTAAGTAACCACATTGGGTGTGTGTGTACGTGTGTGAGGTGAGAGAGAGAGAGATTGAGAGAAGGAATGAGTTGATATGTTTTCAGAAATTATTAAGCAATTGTATACAATAAAATTTGTTTATTTTTGTCATTGAGTGTATCATTTCACTGTTAAAAGAAAGACCAGACTGCCAGCTGCAGTCTTACTATTTTGACTTTCAGACATTGGTCATGTTTTCATCTCAAAATTAATAATAATAATAAATTTTATTTAATAGGTGCCTTTCTTAGCACTCAAGGATACCTTACAATAAAATTAAAACATTAAATAAAATTAAAACAAGAGAATGATAAAATCAAAAAAGCAATAATTAGCAAACAAACAAAGATAAACTGGCAGTAACAGTGCAAAATTCACAATTGGGTATGCCAGTTTGAAAAGATAAGTTTTGAGGGTAGTTTCAAAATGTTGTTATTGAATCGAGCTGACGTATATGAGAGAGAAGAGAATTCCAGAGTTGAGGACCACTATGAGAGACGCTCGAGCTCCCAAAGAACAGAGTTTGATGTGCGGTACAGAAAGTAGAGGCTGCAGATGAGATCTGAGTGAGCGAGAGGGAGTGGTAAGTCTGTTCGAGATCAGTGAGGTTGTGGAGAGCTTTAAATGTTAAGAGCAGTATTGTGTATTGTATTCAGTAGTGAACAGGAGCCAGTGAAGTTGAGAGAGAATAGGTGTAATATGTTCAGTGGATGGTAGAACAGCTGGTTGTTATCCTGGCAGCAGAATTTTGTATAAGTTGTAAGCGATGGATAAGTTTTTGTGGAATGCAGATAGAATAGCATTACAGTAATCTATACGTGAGGTGTCTAGGGCATTAACCAATACTTCAGTACTGTGATGCGTAAGAACAGGACGAAGTCTAGAAATGTTTCGGAGATGGAAGAAGACAGTCCGAGAAATGTTAGTTATATGGGAGGAATTATTTAATAATAATATAATAATATTATTTAATAATTGCCCATTATCCTCTTTAATAAAACCACTGTGTGTGTCCAGTGTCCGTGTGTCTTCCGGTGAGTGTGCGCATGCGCGGTGCGATGCTTCAAAGCAATGCTTCAAAGGCTGCCAGATGCATCACACAAGACAGAGTGGGCAGGACCTATAAAATATTGCGCAGCCGATCCAATCGGATTTCTGGAAATGAGGTAAAGACTTAAAACAAAAGGCACGAAAAATCCAATTGGGTACTGAGATGCGGAGACCAGCTTCCCCAAAGAGGTGGGATTAGTGTTTGTTGTTGTGCAAGTGTTCACTCTGAGGAATGTCAGATTTGCGATTAAGAAGCCTGGCCCGGTAAAGTGTCAGTCGTTGAAGGGGTTTTCCTAAATATACGAATTTTCATGATATTACAATAGGATGACTTTTAAAAGTAGATTTATTTTCACACACATAAAATCCGTTGCTAGGGAGACGCCACACATACAATAATCAGCTGCACGCCAGCACAGATTAAAATACTTGCTGGGGAACTGCACAGTACTTGCTGGAGAGACGCCACAAGCACGATTATCAACTACACTCCACACATTACATCAGTTGCTGGGGAGAAGAATCTGCTGATTGCCCACTGTTGTGACAGAAAATTAAACGCATATTACGAACATCAAAGCCAGTATTACTGTCAGAGAAAATTACAGGCATTTTACGGAAATACAAACCAGTATTACTGCGAGAGAAAATTAAAGGCACACAATACAGTGACGCATATTACTGCCACATACAAGCCAGTATTACTGTAACAGAAAATATTGCGGACGTACAAGCCTATATTATTGTGACTATTCTACTAACAACATGCCACCCAAAAAAGAAGAAAAAGATAATGAGCGTCAGAAAAAACATTAAAAGAGAAAAGACTCAGAAGAGCAAATAGATCTATAGAGGAACAGGAAAATGAGCGTAAAGAAAATTCTTAAAGAGAATGCACTACTGTTCTAGCACCCGTTATTGTAACAGGGCTTCATATCTAGTTAGTGTATAAATGGATATAAATAATTGCATTTAAATGATTCTCCAAAATCTGTTGTATGTAAACAATACTGTTTTAAACATTATTGTTTTTTCATCAGAAACCCGGTTTCCCACGTTTACCTGTATTAGTTTTAAACTAGCCAACCCGCGGCGTAGCATACGCCGCATAATCATGCCGCTTTTTTAATGATTTTTAAGCACAGGAAAAAAATGAACATTTGAAAAATCCGTAATTTAATAAACCACCTAGAAAAGTAATATTGCAACAATGCACGCTACGAACCAACATACAATCATCGTTCAGTACGCACTGGCCTGTTCATGTGCCCGCTCCCAACTCCTCACCCGAGTAGCTTTCGTCTGTGTACAGTCCACATGCACCTCTGAGCCACGTTGTCTTTTCATTGTTCTGGCTGCTTTTCTATATATAATCCACCAAGTCACCCGACTATGGTAGTAGCGAGGGGGGGGGGGGGGTGTTGTACAAAGGGCAAGGACGTAATCAGTGCGAGCGTATGACCCGCACTTACTGGGAATTCCTCATTTGTGGGGAACAATTGCAAGCCCCGGTCTCCAGCACGAATAGGGTTCAACGGCTTACCCACGCCGGGTAGACACACATTGATCCATTCAGTCTAGCACGCCTGTAGTACTGGACATCCAAAGGCATCACAGACCTGTTAATGCTCAATCTCACGTGGCTGAAAGCCACTTGTCCCTCTAAGAAGTTGGACGCTGACCGCTGTTGGGTTGCATAACTATTTAGCAGGTGGGAGTCTCGTTCGTTTTTTGAATTAACCAAACAAATCGCTCCACCAACTAAGAACGGCCATGCACCACCACCACAGAATTGAGAAAGAGCTATGGAATCTGTCAATCCTCTCCGTGTCCGGGCCGGGTGAGGTGTCCCGTGTTGAGTCAAATTAAGCGAAAGGCTCCACACCTGGTGGTGCCCTTCCATCAATTCCTTTAAGTTTCAGCTTTGCAACCATACTCCCCGCCGGAACCCAAAGACTTTGGTTACCCGGTTGGCCGCCCGGCGGGTCATGGGTATGACGCCGCCGCATCACCTGTCAGCATCGTTTATTGTTGGAACTATGACAGTATGTGACCGTCTTCGAACCTCTGACTTTCGTTCTTGATTAATGAAAACATTCTTGGCAAATGCTTTCGCTCTTGCTCGAATTGGTGTCGGGCGTGTGCCATGGTCGGCTGCTTAGTGAATTGTTGGTGGGCAGGGCTCTGTGGTGTCGGCAGGCGTGGCTCTGTAAGTTGTCATCATATCCCATGGTCTTAGCATTGGTGGGCGGGGTCTCTGTGAGTTGGTGGGCGTGGCTATGCCGTGCGTATCCCATGGTTGTCTTGCTTGTTCTGTCTATAGATCTATAGATGGCACTTTTGCCACTCGCAATATGGCGGACACGCTGATGTATCGTGTCGTCTGGGCAACACAGTGAATGCGGCGTCTATCTATATATGTCTATGTGCTTAAACGCCACCTCGCCGCTGCGTTAACACAGAGCCTCAAGTACACGGTGCGGTTAGTCATGAACACATGGTAACAGTAGAGTGTGGTAATATTTTGCAAGGAAGTTTATGGGTACAAAAGCGAGAGCCAAGATACGATGTAGTACACGTGGAAAGAGAAACGAGACGCATTTACGAGACACAAAGCCAGCGCAGCCAGGTTGCAGAGCTTCAGCGAGGTACGTTGCCAATAAATCCAGATATGCTGAGCAATGAATGGAACAATCCGCCGCGGGTGTTTTTGGAGGTGGCCCAAGTCGCGCACGGACCTGATGGGTTGCAGCAACAGATGTCAGCATGTGACGGTCAGCTACCTGCAGAATCTAATACTACATGGAAGAATCTTGCAAGAGAAGGAGGGGCTTGCATGCAACAGGCATTCTTTGGATGGTCATATCAAAGTAGGGCGCTATGATGGTAAGAGCTCATGGGAGACATTTCTAGCCCATTTCCAGTTAATTGCTCTAGCCAATAGTTGGAATCCGTGAGATCAAGCTTTAAACTTGGCCATATCCCTTGAGGGTGAAGCATTGCAAGCACTAACTGATCTCAGAATAGAAGATAAACTCAACTTTAAAGCACTGACCAATGCACTTGAATGGCGCGTTTTGGAAAGAGGGAATCTGAAGCAGACCTGCAAAGTCAGTGGGCCAGCAAGGTCCGTGATGAATGAGAAAGTTTAGGGAACTTTGCTGCAGATGCTCGGGCATTAACTAGAAAAGCATTCTCTCAATTCCCTCCAGCCTCTCAGGACACCTTAGCCACAGAGGCATTTCTGAGGGGATTGACACCTCTTCCCTTGAGACACCACATGCACCTGGCAGCCCCATCTACCTTGGAACAGGCTCTACAGAACAGCTCAGAGAGTGGAAGAAGTCTTGAAAGGACCCTCACCTGTTAGCAGTAGCAGTTTACACTTGAACAAGTGCCAGCATCTGTTTCATCAGGCATGGGGAGCACAACCTGTACGAGACGGGCCACAGAATTCAATCACAAGATCAGGTAGCCAAGAGAGCTGTGGACAAGCTGTGTCAAACTCTTGTTTGTGTTGGCGTTGTGGAAGAGGTGGCCATTTAAAGAGGAACTGTCCAGTAAAAGATGAACAACTGCCGGGAAACACTGGGGAGGCCAGCGTAGATGGGAGGAACAATGGGGGATTGTTACATAAAGTCACAGCAGAGGAGTTCAATGCGTCTTGTGAGCTGGAATTCCGGGTGGGGCAGATAGGAACAGGGGCAAGCTGCTATGTTGCCATCCATGTTGAAAATAAGCCCTGCTACGTATTGGTGGATACTGGTTCTACAGTTACACTTGTACGCCCTGACACACCCCCACACGACTCAAACCTTGAACCACTACAGCACACTTGAGTACAGTCACTAGGGAGGAAACGCCAATGATTGGAAGGTTGAAAGTGAGGATGGAATTGACTGGTTGGACCAGAGAGCATGAAGTCTGGGTAGCTGCAGTGGAAGATCCATGTATTCTGGGCTGGACATTTGAGGAACCTTGGTGCCAGTATCAATTTACAGACAGAAACTCTGCATCTGGCTGGGGGTTCTATTCTACCCTTAACTTCTTCCTCTGGATCTTTGGAGAGCTCAGCCATGGCTGCTGTATCAAGCTTGGTCCAGCCTGTCACACCTCAAAACCAATCTACTACCATAAAATCACCACACTTGGATGCCCTTTCTATTGTACAATCACATTCCAGCCTCTTGATGGGAGAGGCACCGGAACCTCCACATTGTCCCGTTCAGGCAGACAGCCTTTCATCATGCTGCAAAGAAACTGGTGTACCTCAAGTGTCAAAAATTATTCAAGTAATCTGGGAGGCCAAGATGGAGGGGCTTGATTTTGTAGAAGGCCTGAAGGCACTCTTAATAAAGTATGAGGATTGTTTTGCTACCAATTCAGTTGATGTCGGACAAACCCATCTAGTCCAGCATGATATTGTGACTGGTGATGCCCCCTCTATACGGCAGAATGCATACATATACATGCAGAATTCCCTTGGGCCGGCAGGAAGCAGCAAATCAGATCCTGGAAGAGATGAAGAACGCAGGTATTATTGAACCTTCTGAAAGCCCTTGGGCCTTCCCAGTAGTAATGGTAAAAAAAAAGATGGCAGCTGGAGGTTCTGTGTTGACTATCGATGGCTAAATAGTGTCACACTTAAGGACTCCTATCCTCTACCCCGGATTGATGAATCTCTTGAACTGGTTGTTGGGTCTGCCTGGTTTTCCTCATTGGACCTTCACAGTGGGTATTGGCAGGTGGCTCTTACCCTACAGGCACAACTTAAAAATGCTTTCTCTACAGGGCAAGGTTTGTGGCAGTTCCGAGTCATGCCCTTTGGACTATGCAATGCCCCTGCGACTTTTGAACGCTTGATTGAACAAGTGCTTTCTGGGATTCCACCTACACAGTGTTTGGTGTACTTGGACAATTTCTTGCTGCATGGGAATACTTTTGATGATGCACTTAAAGCCCTAGAGGATGTTCTACGGGGGATACGGAGTGCAAGACTAAAGCTTCACCCACAGAAATGCCATCTGATGCAAAAGAAAATTTTATTTTTGGGTCATGAGATCAGCCACAAAGGTATAGCCACTGAGGAGGGAAAAGTAAATGTTGTGAAGCAGTGGCCAGAACCGAGTGACCGACATCAAGTTATAAAAATTACTAGGCTTGGCCTCATATTACCACAGATTTATCCCAGGATTCGCCACAATTGCAGCACCTCTACATAATCTCTTGCACACCGATGTGCCCTATCACTGGAAAGAGGAATGTAAGGAGCTATTTAGTGGCCTTAAACAAGCCCTCAGCCAGGATCCTGTTTTAGCTCCTCCTGACCTGAAGTTGTCCTTCCTCTTAAACACTGATGCAAGTAATGTGGGCTTAGGAGCAGTACTTTCCCAGACACATCCTGATAGTGAACAGGTGATGGCCTATTATAATCGGGCATTGTCAAAAGCAGAAAGAAACTACTGTGGGACTCGGTAGGAACTCCTGGCTGTAGTTTCTGCAGTTCAGCATTTTAAACATCTATGTGGGCTTCCATTTGTCATCCGTTTGGATCATGCTGCTCTACAATGCTTGCTGACATTCTGAGAATCCGAGGGACAGGTTGCCCGATGAATCAAGCAGCTTCAAGCATACAATTTATGTGTGGAACATTGAGCTGGACAGCGTCACAGTAATGCAGATGCTCTGTCCCGGAGGCCGTGTGCAGCCGAGGGTTGTGGTCATTGTGATCATCAGGAAGCCCAGGACGCTGAAGGAGCAGGTGAGACAGGTCCAGGGTGTCGAGCCTTAAATTTGATAGACACGGTTATAAATTGGTAGGGCCGACAGAAAGATGATCCAGCCCTACAATTGATCATTCAGTGGTTAGAGATCCAGCGTAAACCCAATTCAGTAGAAGTGGCCAGAGAATTCCTGGAAGTGAAGTGCTTGTGGACACAGTGGAACAGTCTTGCTCTACAGGAAGGGATTCTAATGCGGTCCTGGTGCGTACCTGCCACAGGTGAATTTCAGTGGCAACTGGTGGTTCCAAAAGCCCTCAGGGAGCAAGTTCTCAAAGATCACCATGGGGCCCCAGAAACTGGGCATTTTGACATAAGAAAAACTTTACACCGGATACAACAGAAATAACCCTGGGGTCACTGCTGGAGGGATGCAGAAGATCACTGCAGGAGGTGTGATGTATGTACAACCCGGAAGGGCCCTCCCGGACAGCCCCATGCGCCCCTACAGCAGTATCAGGTGGGAGCTCCCATGGAACAGGTAGGTGTTGATGTGTTAGGCCCTTTTCCTAGGTCAGAGAAGGGAAACCGGTATGTTCTTGTAGCAATGAACTACTTTACAAAATGTCCAGAAGCTTATGCCCTTCCTGATCAGGAGGTTGTGACTGTTGCCCAGGCGTTGAGGGTTTCTTTAGCCATTTTGGCATCCCAAATGAACTGCATTCTGATCAGGGGTGCAACTTTGAGTGTCGGGTGTTCCAGCAGATGTGTCAACAGCTGGGGATCCAGAAGACTCAGACTACCCCTTTACACCCACAAAGCGATGGATTAGTGGAACGGTTTAATCGGACTCTGGGTATCCAACTTGCACTTTTCACATCCCAGGGTCAGAGGGACTGGGATGACCAATTACCGCTCATCCTCATGGCATGTCATTCTGCTGTCCAAGAGTCTACTGGATGTACACCTGCACTCTTGATGCTAGGACGGGAGATCAGGACTCTCCCAAACCTTGCTTATGGCTTTCCCCCTGATTCGCTCTTTCCTTTACCCAGGTCCCAAATATGGCTGCAGTTTGCAAGATAGACTGGGGAAAGCCCATGCCTTTGCCAGGGACCAGCTGAAGGCTGCAGGTGAGCGACAACAATGTAACTATGACATCCAAGCCCAAGTAAGGCACTTTCAAGAGGGAGAACAAGTCTGGGTATACCACCCTCGACGTCGAAGAGGGCGTTGCCCAAAGCTGGATAGCCCATGGGTAGGCCCCTGTCAGATCCTTGCTCACCTAGGGGAAGTAGTTTATTGTGTACAAATTACAACAGAAGGGAAGAAACTTGTTCTTCATCGAGATCGGCTTGCACCATATTTAGGTGCCCATTTAGTTTCTCCTTTGGACATGGATGCCAAAGATGCCCCACCATTGACTCCCATCCCTATTCCAAATGAAAGCACAAGTTCAGTGGAGCATAGTGATGGCGGATCTGGAACTCAGGAACATGTTCCTCCACGGCCCAGACGCAGAAGAAGGCTACCAAGATGTTTATTGGATTTTGTGATCCCTCGGGGCGAGGAACTGGGGTGGGGGGGGGGAGCAGTGTGACGTACTGTAATTAATGTTTTCTGTTTACTCTGTTTAGGGCAGGCTCTGCGTTTTTACAACTACATAGAAAGACAGAAGGTGTGTGCACAGGGGGAGGGAGGAGACAGGAAGGAAGGGGGTGTGGAGACATGTGTGTATGGATGAGAAGAGAGAAAGTCTCAAAAGTCAGCAGTGTATGAAAAACGGGTAAAGACAAAACACATAGTGACATTTCATTGTTTTATAGGTGTGCCTAGCGACCTTAAACAGCGGCCTGGGAAAGTTTTATTGCTGTTCTGTTCAGTTCTTGTTTAATAAACTGAGCATCTTTGGAGCACCACGTTTCCAGCACTTGTTTTGTGTCTCACCCCACTTAGTTGCTACAATACTATGAAAATAAAGCATGCTGTTTGTCTATTTATTGGGTACTTGATTGTCACAAGCTTACTACGGAGTTGCGCAATTTCGGTGAATTATCTTTCGGACAAGTATGCAGAAAGATGCATGATATGTAAGTAACAAAACTGAAAAATTTTAAACCTGGTTTATCCAGTTCCTGGTCACGAAACACTGACGACTAACCTGACAGTCCTGGGCACAAGACAAGATAGAAACAGGGCCCACTCATGCGCACTTACCTATTCAAAGTCACCTGCAAATTTTTGGGGGCGTAAAGAAGAATCTGATGTAATTGAAGAACAACGTACGTAGTGGTGCTGATTTCATATGGTGCAAGATTCGAACCTAGGGCACTGAATCCATAAGTCGTCTGTGCCGATTAATTTTTCTGATACAAATTACAAGTAAAAAAAAGTTATTAATTTACCGTTTGTTGCCACCACCTCCTCCTATAGTTTCCAGCATATTTGCGTACTCCAGCAGCTCATGCTACGTTGAAGATCAACTCATCCAGGGTTCAGGTAGCTTAAAATTGTATGTTAAAATGACTTAGGCTTATGAGATTTCTGTACAGCTGAAAACTAAGCATAATGTTTCAGTTTTAGGCAGAGGTGGCCTTAGGGGTGTGCAGGGTCTAAGACTGACCAACCCCACGCGGGGCCAGTTACGTCAAACGCTGTTACTGGTATGTGTGGACAGTATAAACTAGCATGCAAATAAATAAAAATTATGTTAACGTACACCGGATTTTCTCATTACCGTATCGGTACTTGTGTACTAAACGGACGGCTAGTACCCTTTTCTATTATCGTGACGCAAATCGGATTTTCGTTTTTAACATTAGGCACCCAAAGGGGACATTAACATTAGGGACCTTTAAGGAAACTATGCTCCACCCTCACAAATTTTAAGGTTAGTATTTGTGGTTGGGGTAGGTCGGTCTAATAATTTAAACTCCAAAAATTAACTAGACTGGGTACATGATAACACACAGACTTTATAAAAATACAACTGGAGAATACAATTTGACAAATCCACTCGAACGGAACACGCAGACCTCAAAAGCGGGGACCCTTTAGGCGCGGGGCCTGGGACGGTCGCCCACTTGCCACCCCCAAACGCCGCTCTTGGTGTTAGGTCCATGCTAAGTGACAGTTCGCGTTTCAAGAGTGCTTACACACAAGAAGAGTGCACACTAGAAGTGCAGCTCCGCTTCCTAGTCGAGCACAGTTGAACCCTATTTTGTGTCGTAATTCACGTCTTGAAATGGTGACCCTCACATTACTGGTAAGGCACATAACTTCTGTTTTAGTTAATATTGGAACAGCTACTGATAAATAAATGCTTTCCATTTGTAGAAGAATCCCCTGCAGACAAGACATCTGCTTGCAGCTGCACTGTCATTAGAGCATAGCCTTCTGACGAGTTATTTTTAAACAATACAGGCTTAAAAACTAAATATTTACGCAGTTAAATCATTGAGAGCCATGCGCTTAGGAATTAAATTAGAGCTGTAGCATATAGCTATTTGCAGACATTACATAATAAGCTAGGCTGGTAAGGAAACTAATTAGCTGATGGGAAGAGAGCACCAAGTACAGAAGTCAATTTAATTACTTTGAAAATGTTTCTGTCCTTATTGTTATGATCTACATGTTTTTTCACAGATCACTAATGAAACGTTAGTATTCTAACATATCATATGTTATGGGAACCATAAAACTGTGAGCATTTGAAAAACAAACATTTATTCAGCTGCAGTAAAATGAAGCTGACATTCAGATTTCACAACAATGGAGATTCAGAAAGCTAAAGTTATTGTTATCCTTTGAATTGCTTACTTGCAGAGGCTGGTGGAGATCTGTAGGCTGGTAGTATTGTGGGACCACCTACCTGGAGAATACTGTAGGTATCCTTCACTCTTAAAAATAATGGTTCTTTAATGGCACTATATGGTTCTTTATTGTGTTGTTTGGTTCCTCATAGAACAATTGCTTGAGAAATATTAATTTAATTCTGGATTTGGTTCTTTGTATTAGAAGTTGGTTCTTTCAGCTTGGTAAAACCTCATAATATGTAGGAAAAATGGAAATCTTTAATGTATGTGAGACTACAGAACACTAACATATTAAGAAAACCTGGGTTTAGCTTATGGTATTGGATGTATGTAGCAGGAGTCCTTTTAAAACCACAAATCATTGGTATTTCACAAATCTGTTATCATATAATCATGGTTATTTATTATGTGGAGCATGTTACAGATCTAAATAAGTAAACAATTCTTTCTGGAACCTTAATGTGTGGGGGTCTTTTGGGAACCAAAAGTGGTTCCCCTATAGCATTACTTGGATGATCCACTCTGGCACCATTAATTTTAAGAGTGTAAGTACAGAAAATGTTTTTTCTGTGGCTACCAGGAATGCAGCACTATGTGGGGACTATGATATGGTGGGGTAACTGTTCACCCTAAGTCATGCTTCACCATCCTGCCTAAAGGGGCGGTGTAAAAAATGGGCTGTAGTTCAGCATTTAAAGATGTGAAAGCACTGAATCAATGTGGGTCATTTGAGTACATTAAAAATGCTTTGTCTTGATTGGCTATTGCATGAAAGAAGAAGACAATGATGATGTTCCCTTGCTGACATCCTTAAATTAACCATTTCCTTGTGATTCAGCCACAAGCCTGCCTATGCAGTTATCATCATAGTACTATCTGTTCTCACCTTCCATTTCTCTCCCTGCCTCTGACAACTGACCTCTCTTAAGTTAGCCCTTGCTCCAAATCTCAAAATTCTATGATCAATAGGTCACTGGCTTGAGGTGTGTCACTTCCCTGGCAAGCCACAGAATTACTTCCTGCTTTAGCTACCAGGATGGTCTACTAGAATGCCTGCCAAGAGGCCCCTGGTATACTTGCCAACCAGAATTAGACATCATTATTAGACATCAAAGGGTTGGGTGTTCCAGGCACTTTCTTGATGCAGAAATGTGCTGACATCTGCTGGCCCGTAAGAGTAAAACAAGCCTTCTTCTAGTCCTTACAGACCTCATCCATTAAAGGGTAATATGGTGTCAACTTTGGATTACATGCTGCCCCCTATCAGCTAGGAACCTTTCCTTCCTTTTCATCAACACATGTATTGAGTCAGGCTTCCCTAGTCATCTCTGGTCACCTGTACTCAACTGTTTTTCTCTCTCTTTTTATGGTTCTTTCCTGCTATATAATGTCTATGCTTGCAGAAACAACTCTCCCTAGGGGGTTTCATTTTTTCCACAATGGCATGCAGAGATGTACCCTTATTGCCAATATAAATGTTTCTCACCTCTAGGGTTTAAGCCTGATTCTTCCAATGAATGATGTTAAACTATTGACACTTGAAATCTTCACCATCTGAGCAACACTTAACAACACATAGTAGGGAGTAGATGATCCATTGTAGTTATCATTAAGTTCTACTAACTTGAACTACAAAATATGAGAGGGGACACAGTTAGGGTAATATCATTCTCAAAGATTTTTTGCAGACTCCAGATCAACTAAATTTATGAATTCTGATGATTCCTGGATTTAACTTAGCTCCTATTCACAGTTAGCTGGTAGACATTGTAATACTTGGCCGAATTCTAGTTTAAAATAAGAGAAAGAGACAGCATAAAAGATCACTTCTGAATGTTGCTTGACTGCCACACCCAGTTATCATTTTGTTAACTGTTTGAGAAATCATCAAAAACAAAAGCATTTGCATTTCCCTATTATGGGTGACTTCTGCCAAACCCATCTTAGATGAAGTGCCATCATGGTTTAACTTCACACCTTCCCTTGTCCTAGTAGTGGATGGGACACAAGACACCAATAAGTATTAGATCTAATTCACTAGCCTCACGTCCATACACACCACTGACTTTGCATTAACATTGATAGATGTCTGCAGAACTCATATGACATTAACACCTGCTGGGGGGTACCTCCTACACTGCATCATTTCAAAGGTGGACACCAACTAAGAATAAGAGGCATGATGGGGGGCCAGGGCATTACTCAAAATTAGACAGATATGAGGCATATGGAGCTAACTGTAAATAATAGCAAAAGCCTGCACAATGGACGGAGAGCATTAGAGATGACGCATTAGTGTGTGTTAGAAAGTATGCTGCAACAATAAATAAATGTGTCCAATCACCCTCATTAGCCTGCAAACTTGCATCTACTAATGGTGTGTTAGGAATAAAGGTTAATCAGGGTCTGACTTGGCTGGAAGATCTGCAAAAGAAAGAACGCTGAGCCATGGTCAGCTAGTTTCACAGGAAAGGGTGGCTATAATTAGTGATCTTCCTAGAGAGTCAAAGGTGACACTAAGAACATTGCATAGGAAGTTGCTTGGTTGTTAAGCCATTGACTGTAAGATGCAAGATAGTGGTGTTCACACCACTAATGTAGCCTACTTGTGTTCTGTTTGTGGAAATATGTAAGGAATTGTTTTGTAAAGCAACTTGGCAGGGAGAGTGGACTACTGTATATATGAGATAGGGTTTGTTTGGTCAAGCAGGTGACCCAATCGTCAGATCAGGACTTTTTGCCCAGCTTAGACCCTGTATGTATGAAGTTAATACTTTCTCCCATGTCATGTGACTTTTTCTCACATTTTGAAAGTGTGCGTATTTGGCTGATTGGTGACTCTAACTTAGCATTGTATGAGTGAATGTGGCCTGCAACTTACTGACAGCTGGGTTCTAAACTTTGGCTGATGCTTGGGAGCCATCGTAGGGCTTAAAACAAAACGAAAAGTTCACAAAAAGTTTGCTCACAACAATCGGACCACAAGCAAGGTATGCGATACGCAGAGAACTGAGATGCGTTGGGGACTCACGTTTGCTGTTCTTGCGAGATTACACCACGTTAGCAGCAGCTAATCAGAGCCCAAGAGAATGAAAATCATGCTCTGATTGGTTGAGTCTCCTCTTTCAGCCAATAACGGGCCTTGTAAGAAATCATCTTGGTACTGTAACGTGAAACTCTTTGTCTACCGTAGTGTACAATGTACGTATATTTAATGATTTACTGTATTGCTTAAATGTTCATTATTTTATATACATATTGACTTTTTACTGCATTTTAGTCAATATTTACAGTTATGTTATATTATAAATTATAATACATATTGTTCTAACGAACTCTTGTCTAGCATGCATAGTGACAAATAAAAAGCCTATGTACATTTCGTTATGAATTGCGACTCTGTCTACGTATTCCTGTATGTAGCAGTATGTAGTTAGTAGTGTATTGCTTAAATGTTACGTATATGTTAGTTATTATACATTATAATATTGTTCTAACAAACTTTTGCCTAGCACACATAGTGACTGCTGAAAACCATATGCTTTGTTATGAATTGGCTGCAAAGTACACTACAGGTAGGCTGTACTTATTGAATTTTTACTCCATTTTTATTTATATACAGTACAGGTATATATATATGTTATAATTACAGTAATACATTGTTGTTATTAATAGTTCAGCATAGAAAAATGCTTATTTCAACGTAAAAATTTGTCAAAAACCCATAAAAAAACATCACTATAAAAGCACAGATTTCCGCAATAGAAAATTACATATGTTCCACAGAAAAAATTGTGATATAGCGGGGGCGCAATAGCTGAACCACGATATAGCTGGGGATCACTGTACACCATTTGAAAAAAAACAGTGAATCTAATTGAACTCATCACCTTCTACAAAGAGACAGATGATATTATTGGTTTATGCCATCATCAATCATAAGCAATCCCCCTTCAAAGCACAGAGTACAGCACACAGTCCTGGAGAGCAAAAGAAGCATCAAAACTGCTGAACATTCCTTGAATATTCATTTTTCTATATTATTTTGAGTCCAGTTGCACATACAGATATGGTACTGGATTAAAAATCACAATAAGTGGGATCTACTTAACCTGCTCACTCCACTTGTTAGGGAAACATTGGAAATACTGTGTGTGATTTTAGTTTCTTCATATCAGGATGATCATAAGAATGACCAGACCCATTTGGGGACTATAGGGTTTGAGATACATGCAATAGAAGAAGAACTTCACAGGTACACTTTCATTGAATTCTGTCTTGTAAGAACACATAACTGGCAGCGGTTTGATTAAATGTAACATCTTGATGACTTTCATTTTGTTTGCTTGATATTGTTTTACATAGACTTGGTGAACAGTAGTTGACAAGTTCTGTTTAGTAGTGTGTTCTTATGTTGTAATGAAGACAGCTAACTGCTGATCTGGTTACACAATTAGTCTAACATAATTAGTCTAACATAGTCTAAATTAAATAGATTTGCTCAAGTCTAAGATGTCTTGTTCATCTCACTTTAGTCATCTACTAATCTGTCTATGAGCAGAACCCTGAAAAGCCTCAGGATTTTTCAGAAGGAATACCCTGCAACAATACATCTGTGAGAGAAAATAGTTGGGTTTCTTAGGCCTCTTTTGAATTTAATGATGTACTTCATTATTACACCTATTAGCCTCCATGTGTGTTACATTTTGTACAACTGCAATGTCAGAGGAAAGCTGATAGGTCGTCCCATGCTATGTAGTAGGTGGTGGTCTTACTGTAGTACCTTTCATGAAATCAGTATTTCAAAGCATTCTAAGTATAAAAAGTGTTTAGAGGATCTAAGAAGACTAAAGGTTTATTTAATGTAGACTGGCAATTGCCCTTATAAAAATGTCTGCAGCTAGGCCCAAAAAATTAACATGTCTCATCTTGACTGTGACAGGTGGTGGGCAGCTGAAGAACATTCACATGAACCAGTTTGTGTACCTCTGATACTGCTCACTAAATAAACCAACACTTGTCACCTTGTATTTATACTTCTACTTTACTTGCTGTCATCTTTATGTGTTTCCTTTGAAGGATTTCTCCCTTCAGGGTCCAATGGACGTGAAAATGAAAATTTACCTGAAAAGCTTTTCGATGAGTGCTAGCAGTACACATGCTCAGCATGCATAATTGTGTCCCCATTAGGCTCTCTCTATGTAATTCTTATTTCAGCCATTTGTCCAGTGTTGAGCCTCTTTTGTGGGGTGAATATAGAAGTGTTGAGGGGCATATCACAATGCTTGAGGAGAAACAGAATCCACTCTTGACACATCTGTCAGATGGAGAAAGAAGACAGGAAAGCAGTAAGCTTCCACATGTTGCAAAATCATGTAACATTAGCAGACAATGCATTCCAGCTCTGTATGATCTGAAAGAATGATCTTTTTAGTGTATGAAGGCTACTGCATTGTTTTGTCACTTCAAACTCCTGTCCACTTGCACTACACATCTGGGAAATATTCGATGATTCCAGCAACTTGTGCTAGTTAGAAGCTTCTATTTGACAGGCCAAACTAGTGCCAGTTTACTTTTACTCAATGGCTGTCTTTGTGCCACACTAATGACATTATATCAGAAGTTCATACTGAAGACAGATCTCACTTGCCCCAGTTTTAGCAACTTTTGTTTTTAACTTCCCTCTTCTGTGCTGAATATATTCTCCGAATTTACATAGTGAAGAGACAAGACACAATGCGGAAGATGCCTTATATTCTAATGTTTGGTTGAGTGACTTGATCATGGACTTTTCTGCCTTGAAGCAAAAAGGGAAATTTGGCACTGGAGTGTATGGAACTGGAGAGCATTGTGTCTTCTTGTAGTCCTTTTCATTGACCACCCACCCATCTCTGTAGTATTTTCTCTTCTGTTTGCAGATGTCTGCTTTCCTGTACTACTTGTTCAATGGCATTTTTTACTTCCAGACTGTAATCCATTCCTCCATCTGTCTGCCTGCCATTGATGCTTTTACTCAAGTGCTCTGAATTGCTTTAAACGTCGGCAGATTCACAACAGTGTAATACTTGTCTTCAAATTGAAATTTTTTATCTGGCCAAGGAGCCCCATCAGCCACTTTCACTTCCGTCTTTAATGTCTAATAGTTTCCAGGGCATTGATTTCTTTTTATCTAGCTTCACTGTCTTATCCATTTATTCAGGCTCTTTCATCCAGAAGCCTGATAATAGAAACCGCCAAGAAGAAATCAGCCTGTTGCCTGCCTGCAAAAGAAAAACTCCCAGCTTGTCTTGTATCATTCCCCTGAAGAATTTCTCTTACATTATCATTTGTGACGCTTCTACCACCACTAATTACTAAGGGTTAGTGAGAAAACATCCAAGCAGTCACTGACTGATGTTGCCTTTAACTTGTTTTTCATTCAGGATTGGTTCAGTTGGCACACAGTGCATGAATTCTGCTCTCCTTGCTCATTTCTTGATGAGGGGTTGTAATCTGCTACATTTTGATGGTGTCTTTTAGTTCTCACTTTGTCAGCTAAAATAACACGTGTGTATGCAACCCTCTCCATGGTGGTCATAGAAAAAATGATGGTGCGTACTTACTCTTACTCCAAAGTAACTGCAAGAAGAAAACCATGCGTGTCAATGATAAAATAACTTGTTTATACTCAGCTTCCTACTGGTTATCTGTATCTTTGTGGACCAAAGAGAATTTTTGAGCCACCTCATGCCCAGAATGAATGCTAAGAAGACCAAACATCTGTGCACAAAGGTTTTAATATCACAAAGATAAAGGTGAAAATAGGAAATGCCCACAAATACATACAAATCCGCCTCCCATCTCCCTATTTTACAGTTTTGTCCTTTCACTTTGTGCCATTCAACTTCTCATCATGGATTATCCTCCTGAGGCTCTGTCTTTATAATCCCTCCTGGTATTACTTCTAGTCCTGCCTGAAACTACTTTAATCTAAAAGTGCTACCTAGGGATCTCTGATGTCTATGCACTCTTAGTTCCTTAAAGGGTCTTAAGGGATAGGAATTCAAATCTACATGGCTGCCTGAAGAATTAGTGCATGGTCCCCTATCACTTTGAAAACCGCATGCCCTCTGGAGGCCGTGTGATATAGCCGTTTCTGTTATTTCCTGCTGGGCTTCTTTCTCTCACCAGGAAGAGGAACAGGCTACCAATCTTTCTGTGGAAATTTTACATATCTCCACTCATATTGCTCTATCCTTTTGACCAGCATCATTATCCTCTAGACTCTTCGGACACCATAGCTAGATTCCATATATGCCACCCTCAACAAGTTATTACTCATTGCTCTAACATGATAAATGATGCATCTACTTCATCCCTGTCTTGCATGTCAATAACTTCTCTGCCATCCTAGGTCCTGCTGGGTCACATACCAAACTTTCCTTTAATATTTGTACTTCTTCTAGTGCATTCCTTCCCCCAGATATATAAATTCCCTCACCTGGATAATTATTTAAATATAGAAATACAATTACAATTTTCTCCATTAAGTATAAGCATTAAGAAGTCAATGTTGTCCTCAAATCTCAGATTCAAGAGGAAAAAGTGCATACAAAATTTCACCATTCATGTCCCTTTGTATTTCTCTGCATATTTACTTTAATTCTATTAATTTCAAACTTGTGGTATATTCATGCTATATAATGTGGGGGTAAGCATTGGCTTATATTAATTTAAACAATATTTTAAAATAAGCCTTATGCTTTTATGCAGTATGAACAAGTGTAATATTTACACTAAGACATAAATGTCAAACCCTTTTACATACTTAGATAGACAGATAATCCCTGAGGTGAACTTGGGGCTCAAACTGTTTGGTGACCTTAAAGCGAAACTTGTCAATGTTATGAAAACCATTTAGCACCATTAAACATTCTGCACCCCTCCTCGAACCGCCACCTTATCGTGGTGGAGGGGTTTGCGTGTCCCAATGATCCTAGGAGCTCTGTTGTCCGGGGCTTTATGCCCCTGGTAGGGCCACCCAAGGCAAACTGGTCCTAGGTAAGGGATGAGACAAAGTGTGGTTCAACAGACCTTCTATGATGAATAAAAAATTTGAATGCCGTTTTCCCTCGCCCGGACGTGGGTCACCGGGGCCCCCCTTTGGAGCCAGGCCTGGAGGTGGGGCTCGATAGCGAGCGCCTGGTGGCCGGGCTTGCACCCATGGGGCTCAGCCGGGCACAGCCCGAAGAGACAACGTGGGTCCCCCTTCCCATGGGCTCACCACGTATGGGAGGGGCCAAGGAGGTCGGGTGCTGTGTGAGTTGGGTGGTGGCCGAAGGCAGGGACCTTAGCGGTCCAATCCTCGGCAACAGAAGCTGGCTCTTGGGACGTGGAATGTCACCTCTCTGAAGGGGAAGGAGCCTGAGCTAGTGCGCGAGGTCAAGAGGTTCTGGCTAGATATAGTCGGGCTCACCTCGATGCACAGCTTGGACTCTGGAACCAATCTCCTTGAGAGGGGCTGGACTCTCTACCACTCTGGAGTTGCCCCCGGTGAGAGGGGCCGAGCGGTTGTGGGCATACTTATTGCCTGTACATTGGGGTTTACCCCGGTGGACAAGAGGGTGGCCTCCCTCCGCCTTCAGGTTGGGGGATGGGTCCTAACTGTTGTTTGTGCGTATGCACTGAACAGCAGTTCGGAGTATCCACCCTTTTTGGAGTCCCTGGAGGGTGTGCTAGAGGGCATACCTTCTGGAGACTCCCTCGTACTGCTGGGAGACTTCAATGCTCACGTGGGCAATGACAGTGAGACCTGGAAGGGCGTGATTGGGAGGAATGCCCCCCCCCCCCCGATCTGAACCTGAGTGGTGTTTTGTTATTGGACTTCTGTGCTCGTCACGGATTGTCCATAACAAACACCATGTTCAAGCATAGGGGTGTTCATATGTGCAATTGGCACCAGGACACCCTAGGCCTCAGTTCGTTGATCGACTTTGGGGTCGTGTCATCGGACTTGTGGCCTCATGTCTTGGACACTCGAGTGAAGAGAGGGGCGGAGCTGTCAACTGATCACCACCTGGTGGTGAGTTGGCTTCAATGGTGGGGGAGGATGCCGGTCAGGCCTGGTAGGCCCAAACGTGTTGTGAGGGTCTGCTGGGAACGTCTGCCAGAGCCCCCTGTCAAAAGTAGCTTCAACTCTCACCTCTGGCAGAACTTCGACCACGTCCCGAGGGAGGTGGGGGACATTGAGTACGAATGGGCTATGTTCCGTGCCTCTATTGTTGAGGCAGCTGACCAGAGTTGTGGCTGTAAAGTGGTCGGTGCCTGTCGTGTCGGCAATCTCCGAACCCGTTGGTGGTCACCAGCGGTGAGGGATGCTATCAAGCAGAAGAAGGAGTCCTACAGGACCCTTTTTTCCTGTGGGACTCTGGAGGCAGCTAATAGGTACCGGCAGGCCAAGTGAAATGCGGCTTCGGTGGTTGCTGAGGCAAAAACTTGAGCATGGGAGGAGTTTGTCTGGTGTCTCAGGAGGGGGAAGCAGTGCAGTGTCAACACTGTATATGGTGGGGATGGTGCGCTGCTGAGTTCGACAAGGGACGTTGTGGGTCGGTGGGGGGAGTACTTCGAAGACCTCCTCAATCCCACTAACATGCCTTCCAATGAGGAAGCAGAGCCTGGGGACTCGGAGTTGGGCTCCCCCATCTCTGGGACTGAGGTCACCGAGGTGGTCAAAAAACTCCTTGGTGGCAGTGCCCCGGGGGTGGATGAGATACACCCGGAGTTCCTCAAGGCTCTGGATGTTGTAGGGCTGTCTTGGTTGACACGTCTCTGCAACATCGCACGGACATCAGAGACAGTGCCTCTGGATTGGCAAACCGGGGTGGTGGTCCCCCTCTTTAAGAAGGGGGACCGGAGGGTGTGTTCCAACTACAGAGGGATCACACTCCTCAGCCTCCCTGGAAAAGTCTATTCGGGGGTCGTGGAGAGGAGGGTCCGTCGGATAGTCGAACCTTGGATTCCGGAGGAACAGTGTGGTGTTCGTCCTGGTCGCGGAACAGTGGACCAGCTCTACACCCTTAGCAGAGTCCTGGAGGGTGCATGGGAGTTCGCCCAACCAGTCTACATGTGTTTTGTGGACTTGGAAAGGCATTCGACCGTGTCCCTCAGGGAATCCTGTGGGGGGTGCTCCGGGAGTATGGGGTACCGGACCCCTGATAAGGGCTGTTCGGTCCCTGTACAACCGGTGTCAGAGCTTGGTCCGCATTGCCGGCAGCAAGTCGAACCTGTTTCCAGTGAGAGTTGGACTCTGCCAGGGCTACCCTTTGTCCCCGATTCTGTTCATAACTTTTATGGACAGAATTTCTAGGCGCAGCCAGGGTATTGAGGAGGTCCGGTTTGGTGGACTCAGGATTGGGTCACTGCTTTTTGCAGATGATGTTGTCCTGTTTGCTTCATCAGGCCGTGATCTTCAGCTCTCTCTGGATCGGTTCGCAGCCGAGTGTGAAGCGGCTGGGATGGGAATCAGCACCTCCAAATCCGAGACCATGGTCCTCAGCCGGAAAAGGGTGGAGTGCCCTCTCAGGTATTGGGAGCGAAATCCTGCCTCAAGTGGAGGAGTTCAAGTATCTCGGGGTCTTGTTCACAAGTGAGGGAAGAATGGAGCGTGAGATCGACAGGCGGATCGGTGCGGCGTCCGCAGTGATGCGGGTTCTGCATCGGTCTGTCGTGGTGAAAAAGGAGCTGAGCCGTAAGGCAAAGCTCTCAATTTACCAGTCGATCTATGTTCCTACCCTCACCTATAGTCATGAGCTATGGGTAGTGACCGAAAGAAAGAGATCGCGAATACAAGCGGCTGAAATGAGTTTCCTCCACAGGGTGTCTGGGCTCTCCCTTAAAGATAGGGTGAGAAGCTCAGTCATCCGGGAGGGGCTCAGAGTAGAGCCGCTGCTCCTCCGCATCGAGAGGAGTCAGATGAGGTGGCTCGGGCATCTGATCAGGAAGCCTCCTGAATGCCTCCCTGGTGAGGTGTTCCGGACACGCCCAACTGGGAGGAGGACCCAGGGAAGACCCAGGACACGCTGGAGAGACTATGTCTCCCGGCTGGCCTGGGAACGCCTCGGGATTCTCCCAGAAGAGCTAGAAGTGGCCGGGAAGAGGAAAGTCTGGGCATCGCTGCTCAAGCTGCTGCCCCCGCGACCCGACCTCGGGTAAGCGGAAGAGGATGGATGGATGGATGAAACATTCTGCATTGGTCATTTAAAGTTTTCCTTCTTGCAGCTTAGCTGAGTGCAATAGTCTTGGTCACTGAGGCTGTAAACTTAATTACGGCAATGCCAGCAGGTTATATTTTCTATTTGATATCCTTTTTGTGCCTCAGTAACATCTTAATATTGACATCTTCCTGTGATAGTTCAAACTTCACCAGGAACTCCAATCCTTTCTTCATCAACTTCATCAATTTTGTGGTATTCAGGATTCTTGTAAATAGCCAGACCTTTCAGTTTCATTTTAAGCTTGTTCATGATTTTAGCATGTTATTAATGAGGAAGTGTCATGTCTATCCTTTGCTTCAAGTAAGAAAAGCAAAAATATGCTTAGTCCATCACTACACAGTTGACAACACTAGCATGATTAAGATGAAAGCAGTGGCTTGTATATACTCACAGTAATTTATCACACACAAACTTTTTCTCTCTCTCTCTCTGCCTCCTATCCTGGACTGCACTCCTCCTCCCACTACTCAAATTCTTGCCAAACCCTTCATTCTAACATTGTCACTTACAGACAGTTCCTGGAATTATGTCTAGAGTCAGGAGATCCTCTATGCTTGTCCTGGGACAACAAGCTATAGTCCTAGCAGGCTTGAGCCATATCTCAAGGAGAGTTCACCAGTTGCTCCTTCTGTCCTCAGTACACCACTGTCTTATACAGCCCTTCCAGGGTTGGTGTGCCCTCTATATACTTTACTCCCTTCCAGACTGCAACTGTATATTATGGCTCCTGGCCAAGGTCTTTCTACGGGATCACATTACATCCTGTTTTACCATTCTGATTTTTTTTTCTAGTAGGGAAACCAAGTATTGTTCCAGGTATTTATTTAATTCAAGCAAGGCTTAGCACAAAGTGCAGCATGATACCAGAAAACAAGAGAAAATAAAAACAAAATCCTTTACACACCTTTTACAACCCCAGTGCACATTTCTGAGCCATGACCTTATCTTATAAAACCATTTCCAGCCTATAGTTCCTTTGCTTAATGGACCACCTTTTACACATAGAACTACATTAAAGCCTTAAGAGACAGGAACTTTCTGGGAAATGCAGTGCATTTATTTAAACGCATCAGTGCAGAGGTCTGCACCAGAATTTATCTGACTATTTTGCTATTACATGGAGTTAACAACACAGTAAAACAACTGTCATTTTAGGCCCTCAAATAAAATGCAGTGCTGCACATACATTTGGATTAATTTTCTGTTATAGGTAATCAAAATCAATCATATAGCCTCTAATTGAAAGAAAGAAACAAAAATGCTGGATTGTATTTGGAAACCCATTTCTGGTTAAGCTTCTCTAAATTTATGGATGGCCAGTTCAGTGACTGTAAAGTGATGAAGGCCTCCTATTATTGTAACAAAACTGCTGTTTCAGTAATCTTTAAAAAGAAAATACTTTTACAAGGTGTTTACAGTCATAATTGTGAAAGAAAGTAAATTTGGTCAGCAGGTCTTATTTCATTATGAAAAATGATTGAAATCAGGAAAAACAGTTAAAGGCTAATGTGACTTGAATGTACTGGTGGTATCTATTTCTTGATAGGATGATATCCTATCACCATTGCAGAGTCCTAATGTGGACTGTTGCTCATAAAGGGCTGGCTCCTGCTTTACAATAAATTCAGCTAGGCTAGGCTGCAGTCCCCATGACCCAGAATTTGATTAAGCCAGTCTGAGAATGTTAGGTTGTAATATATACAAATACTTTCCATTCACCACTAGCAATGTGTCATTGCCCTGATAGCATTGTGCACCATTCTGTACTACCTTGAAAATACGGTAGTATGTTGACTACACTTCTACATCTTTTCAAAATACAAGCAACAGATTCAATTGATTGGCCTGAGGCTGGAAAGGCCCATCTGCTCTAAATTACCAGAGAGGCACATACGCTGTCCAGTGCAAGTCAACAAATCAGTCAGTTTGAATTTCACAGAAAAAACAATGTCTGATGCAGGAGAATAATACTAATGCAAGAAACACAAGAGTCTGTAGTCATCATAAGTAGGTACAGAAAGTGAAAAAGTAGAACATTACATATGAAAAGAAGGTAAAAAAATGAGCACTTATGGCCAATTCAAGGGCATGTGGTATTAGTAATAGTAGTACAATCACATGTACAGAGCACAGTAGGATATCCATGTCATGGGTTAGAGGATTGTTGTAAAGGTGTTTCTTAAACATACATGGTGCCAATTCAGTGAAATTAAATTGAGAAGACAATACTTTGCAGTATCACTCATTGTGTAGAGCTCTATATAAACAATGACTGGTTAAGCTAAATAATGTTCAGCTTAACCATCCATCCATCCATTTTCTAACCCGCTGAATCCGAACACAGGGTCACGGGGGTCTGCTGGAGCCAATCCCAGCCAACACAGGGCACAAGGCAGGGAACCAATCCTGGGCAGGGTGCCAACCCACCACAGGACACACACAAACACACCAAGCACACACTAGGGCCAATTTAGAATCACCAATCCACCTAACCTGCATGTCTTTGGACTGTGGGAGGAAACCGGAGCACCTGGAGGAAACCCACGCAGACACGGGGAGAACATGCAAACTCCACGCAGGGAGGACCCGGGAAGCGAACCCGGGTCTCCTAACTGCAAGGCAGCAGCGCTACCACTGCGCCACCGTGCCGCCCTCAGCTTAACTATTCATTGATAAATGATAAAATATCCTTGTTTTAATCTGGCCCGTGTTCCTGAGAGAATGCACATTAAAATATTAGAGTAAATACTGTATAAGCAATGAACTAGCTTTTCTTAGTGAGTTTACAATTAGCATCCATTGACTTTTGTCAATCTCAGTGGAATGAGAGTGCAATATGAATAAATTCATTAAAGCTGTGTATTAGAAACTGCATCCACTATGTAGTCACTGGTTTAGTATCTGTGTGTTTAATTCTGTCAGCCATAGACTGAACATTATTCCTTTCAAAATCCCAATCCATGAAGTCTCTGAGCTACACGACGGAATTAATTATCTGATTAGTCACATTTACAGTTCTGGAGCCTGTAGAGAAGACTGCAATCATCCTGTCTGTACCAACGCTGTGTCAAACTGGACAGATAATTATATAACAGGCCTAAATTGTAACCAAATCCATAAGATCCGGAAACCCTTTATGTTCCTGTCAAATATAAAACTCACATGGGGTTTTTTGAGAAAGAAAATGTCTTGACTTCAACTAAAGCTGTTCTCACTGAGGAAACAGGAACTGTGTTTGTAATTTTTAAATTATAAGAGCAGCTCCTCTTTAGTTTTACACTAGATGGCAGCAGAGGTAGACTCACAGCAACACATTACGATGAAAACAACTTAAATATTTTGGTGCAATTTCTATTATAATATATATAATTTGCAAAACCGTCCCACAAAAAATAAAAAAATGTTTCAAACATAGTGTCATTCATATTTATATATATAAGATCAATACTTTAAATTTAGTTGAATTATATGATTTATTCACCAGAATATGTTGGGTGTAATTTTGAATCATGGTGACCTTATCTGCTGCTTAAAATACTTATCGACTCTGTAAACATTTTCTATCGTCTTTGTGTTTCAACTGAGATGACAAAATGTATTTCACAACTTTTAAAAATTTATTGCAACAGAATTTAAAAATTTGAACTTGTTTTGTACACATAACCTTTACAAATAACTCAATTGTTTTTTGTTATTAAAATACAAATGCAATGAATATTCTGCTTAGTTTTTGTATTGTTTCTGGAATAACATGTTGCTGTTAGTTTATAAACATGTTTAATAACAAGTATATAGGAACTGAATCACTTAACATTCTTTAAATTTATTGTTAGAACAACTGTATTAACACCTTATCTACAAAAACAGAGACATAAGCTGTTAGTGAATAATGGCAAGTCAAACTGGCAGCATGTGAAGTTAAAACAGGTTTGATGACACTAGTGTTGGATGAGCAATGCTAAGAGAATCATTGTGTTCATGCATAAACCAAACATTAATTGCAACAGTGATATTCCTTATAAATATTACATTTCCCAATATATTTTGTTTTAGAACCTACTCATATACATATAACTGCTTTGTTTTAGAACCTACTCATATATATATATTGTATATATTATATATATAGTCACAAAAAGCACAATGAGACATGAAAAGGTTTGGGGCAGCCACCCGTATATTATATCCTGGCTGCAAAGAAGTACATTTTTCAAGGGTTCTTTACTTACAGTATGTGAGTCCTAAACAGAAAAGAATAGCTGCCTTAAGATGGCGGCTTTTAAAAACAAGTGGAGGAAGTGATGTCATTAGGGCGGGAACCGGAAGTGACGTCATTGGCAGTGCCTGGACCAGAAGCAACATCATGGGTGGCGCTGGAACCGGGCGGGATTTCCCGAGAATGGTCTATAAGGGATTGAGAGATACAATTAATGCACCTCTCCACCCCCTGGTCAGACATGGAATTACTATTATTCAGGCCCTTTAGTTGTCTCCTAATCGCACATGTGTGACAACATATATACATATATATATATATATATATATATATATATATATATATATATATATATATCAAAGTGAAAAATCAAAATGAAATCAAAAATCAAAGTGAAAAAATGATGTGGTAGGCTAGTCTCAAAATCTCAACTCAAAATCGTACTCAGTAGTTAGTATGGCTCCCAAGTGCTTGTATGCATGCCTGACAACATTAGGGCATGCTCCTAATGAGACGATGGATGGTGTCCTGGGGGATCTCCTCCCAGATCTGGACCAGGGCATCAATGAGCTCCTGGACAGTATGAGGTGCAACCTGGCGTCGGATGGACTGAAACAAAATGTTCGAAACGATCAACTGCTGGCTTGCTGCTGCTGCCGTGCCGCATGATCTGCATCTCGCATGGCACTTCGAACATTTAAAAGCCTGTACAGCAGCTGTCCTACTCTTTTTCTTTTATTTCTGGCCCCAGACGTGGTTAAATCTTTTGGCACAAAGTCTCGTCTCACGGGACATGACTTCTTGATATTTTTTAGTTTATAATTTTAAAACGAAATAAGAATCTGAAAATCTAACAATATCACATTAAAGTTTGATAAATTCTGAAAAGAATGATACCAAACATATGTATGTAGGATTTACAATAAACCAGATTTAAAGCGTGCCAAAAAAGTCACATAAAATCGTTGCACTTTTAGGCTTAGGATTTTATATATATAGAGTAGATGTAAATCCATGGCCCAGCACCTATACTGTACCTGGAATGGTTTAGACATTCATCTTTCCATTTCATAACTTGTCTTGTGTGCATGCATACAGTATATGCATATAATGTGCAATCCACTGCAATGGACTGGCACACTCTCCAGAACTATTCTCTGCCTTACTGTATGTCCAGGCCCATGCAATTGCAATTATAAATCTGATTAAGTGGGTTTAAAAATGAATGAAATAATTTATATAACATAACATTTTAAACCTTTTATAAACCATATAAACTATATTCTTCACAATATATGTAATGAATACTAGAAAATATCAATACAAAGAAAACACTAACATGTTTCAGACATTGTTTGGAAATTTACTTCTGTCCATTTCCACGTGTTTTGTAATTGCCACCTTTAGGAAAAGTTAATATAAATATATATAGACATTTACATGCATTACTTTATTTAAACTGATGCGTTCTTACTTTGTGAATGTTGTATGGTTTTGCATCTTCCTGTTAGTGTTAAAATTTGTAAGTCTGTACAAGTGCTCTAAGTCCATCTTCTGAGAACAGCACTGTATGAAAATAAATTGAAATTTCATCAAGGAGTAGAAAATGCAAAAACACAAATTATGATTTATGAACCATATCAATGGATATATTGAACATTTGTAATATTTCGGATAGGCTTGAGAAAATGTGTTATGGGCTAAACATATTTCACATTATAGCTAACTTGTATTCAATAAAATTTCCAATGTTTTGAATTCACATAAACATTTAGCATCAACCTTAATTATCCTGGCATAAAGATGTTTGAAATAGTCTGCTGAAAATCTGTCTTTATTTATCAATGTGACAAAATATGGCAGTGTTTGCAGAAATGCATTCTGAAAACCACTGGTCACATAAAATGACTCCAAAATCTCTGTAGCTTCAAGAATTTAGAAAACCACAAGACACACGACTGTTTTTTCCCCCCTGTTGAACTTCAGTTCCATGTGCATGTATATAAAGACACAAGTCACTGTGTCATTTCTTTTATTGCATTTAGTTTAAGGAAATAATTCCCTTTTTGATCCTGACAGCTACCAGTATCAATATATCACATGGGCCAGTATTTTAAAATCCCCAGGTTTAATGCCTTTTATTGTGCATATTCTAGCTTCTCATTGTGTCAATAATACTTCAGTGCTGTTACAAAGTACAATTCTTCTACACAAGTATTAGGTTTTACCTCATTCACACTGATACTCCAAATAAATAGGTCTCCTTCTCGTAGACATTATTATTGATTGTTGGGGTCACTTGCCAACTAATGCTCCCTAAAAAATATGTCAGTCACTTCATAAAACTATCACCATGGAAAAATGTGAACATTTTCCACATGGATAACTTGACACAAAGCTGTGAGTACCCTCTTGCATGATATCCCTAAGGTGGGGGCCATTTTCCAAATGCTGAGCAGTATTAACCTCATTCACATGTATGCTCTCCATCCCTTACCATGCAGAAGAATTATCCTTCTCACACCTGATAAGTGAAGTGAAATGAGGAAACCATTTGTCAACTGATGTCACTTCTCAAGAAGTAGAATCATGCCAGACTGCTTGTATTATGAACAGCTCTAGGGATCACTTGCTTCCCTTTTTCCCAGCACACATAAGACCTTTTCCAAATAAATCCAACACATACTCTTCAGTCACCAGGAATGTACATTTTGAGATACAGTTGTTTATGACATCAACAAGCATCCGTAGACCCACTCTACTGTTGTCCTCACCACAATTGTCAAGTATAGCTGTTTTGTTGATTGTAGTCTTTTTAATTTTTAGGGCCAAAGTTTTGCGTGGGAGGAAGATTCTGGGAGATTATGACATCAAGGTAGAACAGGTGAGTGATATTGCCCTATCCCTAGTGTCACATGGCCAGACCTATACATTATACAAATGAAGACAACCATAAAACACATTAAGTGTTAAAAATAAACACCCTATCCCAAGGGGGAAAAAAAATCATACTGTAAAACCAGATTATGCTTTGGCATTCAAAAGCATCATTATAATGGTGGTACAAGTAAACAATGCATTCCTCTACAGTTACAACTATAAAGTCAGCGTAAATATGAGCTGCCTGTGAGGTTAGAAGAATTGGCAGCTATGACCAAGAAAAAATTAAATCTACAATATGCATTCAAACTAGACACTGTACAGTAAAAAGGAGGTGAAAATAAGCCCCATTAAACAAGGTCTTTTTACTGTTGATAACAAAGGGCCACATGAGATGCAGATTTATGTAATCAATTCACTTAAAACAGTAAATGTACTTAATGACTCTCACATTAGCAGAACCATGAACACGGTTACAGAGTATCCAAGTTCTGTCTGCACATCTAAATTAAGCTAAGTTAAAAGTACTGTCTAAATGTAAATGTTAAACATGCCATACCAGAATATATACAGAAAACAATACTCAATCAAATTAATTTTCTGGCCATCCATTTTGAACCATTACCATTAATGTTGTCTTAGCAAATTCAATAACTATTGCTAGCCAGGATGTTATTTCACTTGTGTTGTCAGTTGTATGGGGAACATTTACACGGCATGGACTTGAGCAGAGGTAGGCAATGTTGGTCCTGGAGAGCTGCAGAGGCTGTAGGTTTTTGTTCCAACCCAGTTTCTTAATGAGAAGCCAATTATTGCTGATGAAGCACTTATTGCTTAAGTGACATTTTGATGCTTCATTTTAGTGGTCTCGCTTGTTAAGGTTCTCCACCGTTAATTGCTTATTTCAATGTTAAACTGCTGCATTAATGGCTCCTTATTAGCAATAAGATGTAAAAGACAAAGCAGCCAGCAGATCTCCAGCTAGCTTTTTCCCAATTACATCTGTGTGTGTTCATCATGTACTGTTTGATTTAATAAAACACATAATAGAAAAATGTGACAGACTGAAAATTATCCGTTTTAGGCTTCAAATCATTTGGATGATATCCTTGGAACGCAAAAAATCTATAATATAAGAGCCTTACATTGCGCAGACTTACAAGCCAAAAAATTAAATAAGGCCTGTCATTGGCAAGGATTGGTTCCTAATTAAGCAATTGAGTTGGAATGAAAACCTGTAGCCATTGCGGCTCTCCAGGACCAACATTGCCCACCCCTGGACTTAAGAATCTGAGGGCAGGTTTTTTGAAAGAACCCCTGTAGGTACATTTTTTATAGCTGCAGATTTGCTGCTATCCACTAAGTAGATTTTAGAAAGTTGTCCCCAGAAATATATTCTCATTACAAGAGTCATGTCTGGCCCTATGAGACTACCCTATCCTGATCACCTCTTCCTGCTAGTTGTGAAATCAAACTGTACTTAACAAGTGTGTTAATAGATGCCTGCGTCCAGCTGAAAATAACATTTTGTATCGTTTTGAATTCTTTTGTAGGCAGAATTCTTTGAACTTAACTTGGTATCACATGCAGATGGCACTTGCAATGTGGACATGCATGTCATCAGAAATGGCACAAAGGTGGTCAGGTAAACCATTATCTACATCTTCTCTCATCTTAATCTGGGTGCTGTTTACATCCTTAACATAACATTTCACCCATTGTCTTGCTACTTAATCTAAACTAAGTACAGTAAGAAAGTAAAGTGAAAATCTATCAGCTCCGGATGGCAAGTCACCTCTTTGTTTTGAAAGGATTTCTTTCTGACTCCATTTCAATCACATAAAAGAGCATCATAAGTTGGTATAGTTTACACAAAAAAATTCCCAAAATTATAGGTCAAGTGTGGTGTAGTGCAGGAATGAAGCTGAAAATATCACCTGCTAATGTAACATCTAGTTTATTATCTTTTTAGCCGGTACCTCCTTTATAAAGCCTTGGTGGGAAGTGTGTAAATTACCATAATCATTGTGACTGTGACAGCTAACAGTTGTGATGGATGGCCGGAAAGCCCCTGTAGTGGAAGGGCCGGAGGAGAGACAGTGTTCTGGGCACTACAGGCCCTGGGACACTGGAGGGCAGCCGCCCTGGCTTGCTGTATGGCCATGGGTTTTGAGCTTAGAAGCTTCACCCTGCTGGGGCCTGTGACCACCGCCAGAGGGCCCCTGGAGAGCTGCAAAGCACTTAATTGCAGCATCTCCGCCACACCTGGAAGTGCTGCCAGAACTGGGTCAACAAGCACCCGGAGCACTTACGGGTGCCTTATAAAAGGAGTCAGCAGCCACTACTCCAGAGGCCAGAGTCACGTGGAAGAGGACCAAGCTTGCTGGAGGAGTGGTGGCGAGAAGGAACTTTGAGGAAGGAAGAAAGAACTGTGCTGCAAGGGTGGGAAGCAGGGGGAAGCTGTTCCCACATAAAAAATAAAGGTGTGTTGCACCTGCACTTGTGTCCATTCTTGTCTGAATCGGGTAGGGTGGCTGGTACGGCCCCTGGTGGTCCACACAGTGAATCTTAGACTATCTCGATCTTCACTGACTAATAATCCAAAGTAACCTTAAACTAAACAAGTACTACTAAAGAAACATGGCTATCACTGAACCTCAGAACTGGGTTAGGATTGGCTTTCATGAGCTCCAATTTTCGGCTACTGCAGGCGCTTGTTTTAAATTTCCAGTTAATATCTTCATTATTTCTAAAATAAAAATGAAAGATGAGATAGCTGGTATTAGGGATGACTCATTTCCATGTAGCTGTACTGGCCAAGCTGCAACTGGGGAAGAAATCTTCAGTCTGTCAAAAATCTTTCTCATCTGTTCAGCCACCCCCCAGTTCTCTCTGAATACAAGTAGTGATGGGAAGGGGTAAAGAGAGGAAGGAATGCTTTACATAAACATTGGGGATGTCAGGCTGCCAGCAAGCCAGTGAAGGAAACAACTTTGCATTGGAGTGAAAGTCCTGTCCAGAAATGGTAACTATAGCAACAAGGCAGGACAAATATGGGAGCTAAGCTGCCTTTGGGGCCTCTACACACTAGGGGATAAAATAGTCACTAGTAATAGCAATGGTTCCAGTAAATAAAACTCTTTATATTTTACTCACCAGGTCCTTCAAGCCTGACTTTGTGCTCATTCGGCAGCATGCCTTTAGCATGGCTGAGAACGAGGATTTCCGCAACCTCATCATTGGCCTGCAATATGCCGGAGTCCCCAGTATCAACTCCTTAGAGTCCATATACAACTTTTGTGACAAACCTTGGGTGGTAAGTAGCCATTTCTGACACTAGGCCTACAGTGTGGAGCAACATGTGGATGTCAGATTGCAGCACAATTCTTTGCCATCTGTGTGCTACAATCTGTGTCTAGACTAAACAGTACTCAACAACAAAAAACATTTTTTCCAATGAAGTGTAACTTTTTATATAAAAAAACAAGTTGTGCATACAGCCAATAAATTGCAAAACAGTAATAATCTCTACACATTACTGAACACTTCTCTTTCTATTTTAATGCAGTTCCTTCCTTGCAAAAGTCCAGGAGGCTTTGTGTTCCTCTGAACTTTAAAATTTTAGCACTTGTGGCTTTCCATGTTTCTCCCACACTATCCCACTGTGATGATATTTGCAATCTGAACCAGACCATCAAAATGCTGATAATTTTTCCACCTGTTTTTTTTTTTCTCTCACATTACTTCTCTGACAGTTCTCTCAGCTGATTAACATCTATAAGCACTTGGGACCAGAGAAGTTCCCCTTAATTGAGCAAACCTTCTACCCTAATCACAAGGAAATGGTGAGTACAGTGACCCACAGCGGAATAAGAATGTAAGCAGGTCTCTTTATATTGCTATTAATCACAATCAAAATGCACACATTCTCATACTGTACTAAACATAAAAACACTTGTTAAACACACTAGCAAAATGTGGTTATTTGTGTGGGAGGTCAGGACAACAAACCCATGTATGCTGGGGCACACATTCATTTAGAGGATGACAGTGCTGAACTTCACTGGACACAGAAGCAGCAACCATATCAATATACAGGAGGGAAACCTAAATGATTTCTGGCTAGGTAGATAAACAACTGACACTAAACAGCAGGGGACACTCTTCCTTTTATCTGTATAAACCATTCCTGTCCTGGAGGCTGGACAAGATCAATGCATTTTTATTGTGAATCAGCTCACAGTTCAGCAACTCTTCACCCATAATACCTGCGGCATCCCTCCTGGGGGGAATGCAAGCTGAACAGTCTGTGCATGTCTGTTCTCAAGTTCTTTATCATCAGTTCTTCCAGTCCACGTACAAGGCATTGCTGCTTCTCAGGCCACCCTACACAGACCTATAGCTCTGTGACCAGTCTACAGATATTTGTTTGAATGAATTAAGAACAAAAATCATCTGCTGAACCACAAAAGATCTAGCAGCTTCACCGACATCCAGCTATAATTTATCTTGGCCAGTTCTTCTCCACGTGTTTTTATGGGTCTGAAATGTCCAGAAATTCTTTTTCAGGGGGTGGACCTCCTCTGTACCAGCTACAGGACCCATCACTGCGCATGATGCACGCATAATGCTTGGCCTGATGTCCATTCAAGCTGTTATCTGTAAGCCAGTCTGTCCAAAGGCATTCATTTTCAGATACAGTAGAACAGGGAAAAGTGTAGCATCTGGAAATCTGCCAAAAGAGTGTGCAATTAGACCTGGATGCAACTAAATTAGTAGGCTGAATCAAAACATCAGATTTCAGTTTTCTCCCCGTTAAGCACACTTACTCTGCACTCACAGCCCATATGATATCGGTGATTAAGGCTCTTCTTCTGTGACAGTGAAAGGTTGTCCCATTGCTCAATGAAATCACACAGGCCAATAATAAGATTTCCATCACCTCCTATCCTCCCTGTGAGTTGAAATCCAGCAAACAGTGACACAGCCAATAAAAATGAGTAAAAGTGAAATAAGCAGTAGGAGGAACAGCAGACTTGTGACTCAGAGAAGTATAAGTGCTCACTTACCTGATAGAAGGTACTGAATCTTGTTATTAGCTTCAAGCTTCACACCACACAATGACGAGAAGAGAGGTGTGTACACATACTGAACATCCTTGAGCTTTTCAAAGCCTTTAAACATCTGTAAAAAAGCAGAAAAATAAAAGAGCATAGTAGTATGTTTAAGTGCCTCCTTCTAGATGTGAAAGATGGCAGAGACCTCTGTTGAACATTGTGGGCAAACTGTGCCATAAGAAGCATGTTAGCCTTCACCACTGTCAGTGACTGGAATCTAAAAAGCAAATGTTCTTACCTTCACTAGTTTAATTTCATACTGAATAAACTTAAAGTGTGGAGAAGAGGTGTTGCCATGATTCACAATCTTCTCACCAGAGACTTTGGCACGAATCACTGAGAAGACATTAAAAGGTGAGGCAAGTGGTCAGAGTGCTGAAAACTGGAAGATCCATCACTGAAGCAATTCAAGGAACTACCCCCTGGTTTATAAAGTGCTCACAGAAGCATTCGTTTCACTCTTGACCATTGAGTTAACTTTGACATGACCAAGGCTGTTGAAACAAATCCCATAACTGTGTCTGGGTGTCCTGTACATGTATTTGAATTAAACTCTAAAAGCTTAAAAAAATCAATATTCTGAAGCACAGCCCACCTTCTTGTCATGTTCACAATGATTTCCTGTGTGAGCTTTCATCAGTATGCGCACCACCACCTCCTTTCCTTACACATGCTAATGCAGTGACACTTTCGAGACTTGTCTTGTACGATGCTGCTGGAGCGGCTTGGAGACTTCCCAGCGCTGCCCTGGCTTGCTCAGCCAGGAAAGGCTTTGAAATGTCACGTGTTGGTTGTTACAAGACGGGCGTGCAACAAAATGTGTGTTTTTCCCTTGTTTTATCGGCTCCATGTAAAGCGAATCGAAGCCTGCGGTCTGAGAGTTGTTCAGAGAAGCGTGAATGCCCCGTGCTAGCCTGGGCTCTGCGAAGAGTTGAGGAGCTGACTGCATCCAGGTGGCAAAGAAATAATGCAGCGGCCTAAATATCTAATTAGCACATTAGCATACCGTTATATAACCACGCCTTCTATAACACAGTTTGTGTTTCTGTATAAAGCAATGCCCACTTTTGCTAATAAACATTAAGAGTACACAACCCTCAGCAAAGCAATGGGGAGAACCGTTTCGACGTTTGTATTGCCCACTACGAAGTGCCGCGCTGGTCACGCTATTTGGGCGTGTTTTCAAAATGTTTTGGCGAAATCTGGCAACGCTGCAAGAATCGCACAAGACGTTACGAATTGCTGGCATCTTTTACCTTGGGGCACTCATAGCGATGGCGTCGAAACCGAGGCAGCAGACTTTAAAAAAATTCAAAGTGTGTTTTTTTTTTCTTAAGTGTACGACTGGTTCGCTGTTTTCGACCACATAATAATCCGTTATAAAGTCGGCGCCTCATTCCGTCTAATCCCCGGCCGTCAATTGCAAGTTCCAGCTCTATTTACCTATGTCCGATGTGCAGAAAGCCTGCTGTGGGTGAGCGGGCGCACAACTGCACGCTTCCGTAAGCTTCAAGGACAGGAACAGCAGTCCGCCGAACAGCAGAGAGAATCCCATCGTCCTGCGCCCTTCTTACGTACTGTACTCCAACCCTACTCCTCCCAGCCGACCTGGCAGGACTGTGAATATGGATGTGCCCGAGCGCCGCTCTTATGGGCGCATTTCTCTTCCCGCCCCCACCTCGGCGCACCAATCCGAAGGACGACGCTGACGCCGAGTCTCGCCCTGGTACTCTGGGTGAACTGTTGTCATTGCTTTTCTCATGTTAACTAGTTATTACTCTTTACCTAACATTCCCAGGAGACGCAAAAAAGCATGTCATATCTTTTAGTATCTTAGTACACCGCAGTTTTATTTCACTTAAGGTAGTCTTCGTTTTAATTTGACACGTTTTGTGTGCTTTCTGCCTACCTCTTCTATTCAGTATTGTGTGAACACAAATAACTCCCATTCATTTTAAACACTCATTTTATGAGGTGCATGTTACTTTAATGGTTTGTCTATGAAGTGTGCCTCTGGGGGCTAGAATTTGGCCTGCAGAAGAGAGCAAGACAGGAACCAGGCCTGGATGGAGCATCAGTCCCACAGTCCTCAGAATCACTTGGGTGTATTGCTTTGGGATACAGAAGGCAAAAGAATCACAAGTTCAGGAGAGTTTATCTACTCCAGTTAAACACTTAAAACACAGGAGCAAAGATTGGAGATTTTTAACTAAACCCCAAGTATGATCTATAAGGAGTCTTCAAATTAAACATTAAAGTCTAGTTAGATTAAAATACATCTATCAGGTTTTTTTTCCTATTTACAGAATTCTGTAGAACTTAATTACATGCCATGTATATTTTACATACAGTGATGTACACAACTGGCAAATCTAACAATGTGTGAATGTGCCCTGGATCTTTCCATATGTGTCATAGATCATACTGCAACTTTGTATGACCCTTTAAGTGAAAAATGGTTGAGTTTAGATAAAAGCGGATGGACAAAGGAATTTCTTTACTTACTTACTTACTAACAAATACCACAACAAGTAATGAACAAGCACTGGTAAAAATGACTTTACACTGATGTCTCTAAGTAATTCACTGGTGTATACAATCATTTTCAAGATAATTGCTCATTTATAACTAAAGCAAATAACTGATTTTAACAAGCTACTGAATATTTGTTAGAAAATTAAAACAAAATTCCATTATAGAAAGAGCCTAAGTGTGGACCAGGTGTTTCTTAGACGGAGCCTGTACCCCATTCAGAGAGAAAACAGAAGAGGATAGAATTAACATGTCGTTCTGCAGGTTGAACTCAATAGAAGATAGAAGATGTAAGGAGAAGGGGCAATCATACTTTTTTTCAATTTTTAGGCTTTCACAAGCAATTTAAAATCACCAGTCCCTGTCTTTGTTGCTATTGTCTTTTTTCTGCCTTTTCTGTTTGGTTCTTTTTGTATTGTAGTATTTTTATTTGCTATATAAACAATGTCTGGTGGTGATCACAATGATTAATTCATTTTAGTGGCCCATTGGCACTCTATGGTGACCTCATATTGCTCTTTTATACCAACAGCAATAAGTCTGCAAAGTGTCTCACTGTGACTGTGACTTCAAAGTCAGAAATTTTCTTTCTTGTTTGTGTATATTTGTTTATTTATGTTTTTATTTAGTTACTTACTTATCCACCTATTTATGTATGTATTTATTTAAATAGCTTTTGTAAAAAGCCAAATTTCTCCCAGGGACAAAAAATTTCTATCTATCTATCTATCTATCTATCTATCTATCTATCTATCTATCTATCTATCTATCTATCTATCTATCTATCTATCTATCTATCTATCTATCTATACTGAAACAGTCTTATACTGTTTTGCACCTTTCCCTGTTTTACTTGATCAAAATGAATATGACCAGTACCCACTCCACTGCTCATTTCAATTGTTTTTTGCTTTGCATTGTTGTGTGCATTTTAAACAGTTTGAGTTTTTTTCACTGTGTCAGACCCTTTTAGACCCAGTCAAGCAGCAGTCATTTTCTTTGCTTGCCCTTCTTCACATCAATAATGCAGAAGTTAGGGCCACCCTTCACAATCATCCCATCAAACTGTTTTCTGTTTTTCTGACTAGGCAGTGTTTCACTCTGTGTTGAAATGCCTCTTTTTCAGATTATAATGCCAACATTTCCAGTTGTGGTGAAAATTGGACACGCACACTCTGGCATGGGAAAGGTAACTTTCTTTGTCTTGAGTATTTCTTGCTTTCACCAAGAGATTAACATGCAGAGGTAGCAGGTGGAGACTCTAGCATCTGAGTCGCCTCATTGGGAACATTGCAGTTAAGAACACAAAAGCCTTTAGCACAAGGCATGGTAAGTCATTCGCTCAGCAATTTGTCAATGTAAGAGACGTGGTTTACTATGGTGAAAACATTTTTGTAAATGTTTTAATATTGGCAGAATCAATGTATAAGCTATGTCTGCTGTTTTCACATGTTCACTGATAGACTCCACTCTGCAGTTTCTGAAATCTGATCTGTGTTACAGGTGAAGGTAGACAACCATTATGACTTTCAGGATATCGCCAGTGTGGTGGCACTTACTCAGACATACACAACAACAGAGCCCTATATTGATTCAAAGTATGATATTCGCATTCAGAAGATTGGAAACAACTACAAAGCCTATATGTAAGTGTGTGTAGCACAATTAATTCATGAGTATAAGACCTACTGACAAGGATCTTTTAAAAACTAAACGTAATGATTACCCTGGACTGACAGTGGCAAGTCTCAGAGAATATCTTGTGTTCCATAGACTGGTCACTGTATTAACTGTGGGGTGTCATGGGTATCTGAAATAAATCTTGCCATGCTATACTGGGCATGATGGGTAACCTGTGGAGACTACATCCAATTGTACAGAGTGCGATGATCACCCTAGAGGTGGCAAACCATACTCAGCGGGGTAGTTATAAATCCTTTAGATTGTGGATGCAAACTTTTGGAGGGCATTTTAAGTATCTTGGTCACACAAAAGTTTCCAATCAGCCACATGGGCTTCTGCAAAGCACTGTAAGAAAGATAGAAATACATGTTTTTTGTGACTATTCACTATATGAGCAGAATTGTGCTTGCTTTTAAACTACTGTGTCCTTTCAACAGGCGGACCTCCATTTCTGGCAATTGGAAGACAAACACTGGCTCAGCAATGCTGGAGCAAGTAGCCATGACAGATAGGTGAGCTTCGTGCCTATATGCCTGTTGACCCTTTGTTCAGTTAATAATGGTGGCCTCAAACTTCAAGTGGTAGAGACTTAAGACAGGTGGTAGCATTACGAGATGGCCTACGCAAAATCAAAGATGTGGCAGGATTAAGATGTGATGTCTTCAAACGCATTAGGGTGGTGGGTAGAAAAAAGCTGAGATCAGATTTGGTAGTGGTGTTGACAAATTCCAAAGAGAAAAATAAAAGCAATATGTTTCAAAAGTCAGATATGTTCATAGGGGTGGATCTACCATTGAGATGTTCTGGGTATGCACCCAGGGGCCCCTGATAACAAGGGTCCTTTCAACAATCCACTCCTCATTGGCGCCGGCACAGTTAAAAAATCATGGCCAAGACACACACAACCCCCATCCCACCCGACACCAAGTCTCTGCATGACGAAATGACAAAGAAGAACTCCCCCGCTTGATGAAAAGATGTAACAACAACAACATGTATTTATATAGCACATTTTTATAAAACAATGTAGGTCAAAGTGCTTTTACAGATGACAAAGAGAAAGTTACAAGAAAAGAAAAATAATTAAGATAAGGCTATAATATTAAAGAACAAATAACAACAAAACAAGATAAGGTCAAATGACTGGGAGGACAGAAAAAAATCCAGTTAGGCTGGAGCATATAACAAAATCTTTAGGGTTTCCAGGGCCAAAAGATTGCACAGCCCCCAATGGACATTCTACATAGCATAAATGTTCCTAAATCAAACCTCTTAGTTTTCATACTTCACATAATAGTATTTTATGAAGTTGGTCTTGTGAGCAGCTGAGACACCCACCTTCATTGCATCATCTCACGGGGCTACATGGTGCCTTGATCAGGTGTCTGCACCACCACAGAAGAACCGGAAAAGACACCAGAAAATAGTGTTATAGGGATAGGGATTAGTACAGATTGCAGATCCCTGAAGAATGTGATAATTAAATGCCCTTATGGTCTATTAGGAATACATCTGAAATGTAGCTATGAAAAAGCCATGTTAAAATAATGGATGAATTTCTATAGGTAAAGTATTCCAAGTTTTAGGTGCATAACAGCAAAAGGCCACCTCACCACTTCTTTTAAGCTTGGCTCTTGGAATTATAAGTACATCTCCAATCGATGATCTAAGATTACAACGTGAACAGTAGAGGGACAGGCATTCCAAAATACAGGAAGCATTAGTCATATTTTAAAGTCAATTCTGAATAACACAGGTAACCAATGTTATCATGCTAAAACTGGTGAGATGTGCTTAAATCTTCTTTTTCTAGTTAAGATTCTGGCTGCTGCATTCTGCAGTAATTGCAACCTATTTATGTCTTTCATAAGTAGTCCTGTTAGGAGTGCATTATAGTCATCTAGTCAACTGAAAACAAAAGCATGAATTAGTTCTTCAGTGTCTTGTACAGTTATAAGAGGTCTAACGTTTGCTATATTCCTTAAGTGAAAAAATGCAGTCCTCATAATCCAGTTAATATGTGATTTAAAGTTTAGTTCAGAGTCATTAAATAATCCTAAATTCTTTACCTCTGCCTTGATTTACAATCCTAAGAGATCAAGTTTATTTCTAATACCCTCATTATATCCATGTTTGCCAATCAGTAAGATTTCTGTTTATTCCTTACTTAGTTTGAAAAAAATACTACTCATTTATTCAGAAATACTGCTAAAACATTGGACTTTGGATCATTGCAAACTCCAAGGGTCAAAATGACTAAGGGGGACATCTTTCCCCTACTTAATGAAACAATTGAGTTTTGAACATGAAAGTAGGAAATAGCATGCAACATTAAACTATTGGGTGTCTACATGCAGCACTGTTAAAAGTATGATTAACCATTTGTTAGGGAGTTTAGTCACCCAGGGGCCTTTGGGGGTCTAAACCCAGGGCTTGTATGTTCATGTTCTTTTTGTATTTGCTACAGAAATCTCAAGCATAGTAACATATTTTAAGAGTAAGAATTAAATATTAAACGACAAAAGAGTAGGGGTACCACCTGGTAACCCTGTTTAATAATGGGTGTAGGACAAACTAGAAAAAGAAAACACTCACATGTGCAAAACTGCCTTAAAGACATATAAGCAAAATAAACATTGAGGGATTGTTCTGTCCTCAAGTGATTGTCCTCTAATGTACACCCACTTTTGGTGACTTCAGGTCTTTTATATCACATTCTGGAAGGGGCAGGAGCTTATGGCTGAAGTAGGAGATAGGTCACTCCAGTTAGTGAACCTCTGAACTGCAGATGGAAGGAAATGGAGTTCATGACAGCACCTCCTTTGTGCTCAGAGTGGTATTGCTTACCTTATCGGAGTCCTGAAGATGTCCCCCAAGCCCATGTGCTTGACATGCACCCCCCACCACCAACCATTTGCCAGACGGACCTAACAGAGAAGTTGTGGATATGGGAAAGGGCATCAGTATTAATATGAAGAAGCCCTCAGAAATGGAGTGCATTGACCTTATAAGGCTGTAAGTCCAAGAATCATCATGTGACTCCAGGGTTGGCCTCCTTATGAGTCACAAGCCACTGAAGTGGGGCATGATCAATCACCAAAGTAAATTCCCAACCCAGGAGATAATACTTCAGCTATGTGATTGTCCGCTTAATGACTAGGGTTTCATGCTCGATTGCAGAATACCTTCTTTTCTGATTCAATGATTTCTGGCTAAGGTAAATCATGAGATGTTCAGCACTGTTGACCCTCTACTAAGCATGGCTTTAAGCCAGTGTCAGACTTGTTGGTCTAGAAAGAAAAAAGAAGTGAAAATTCAAGAGCAATCACAATTGCTACAGACAACAGGGCCATCTTTAGGTTAAGGAAAGCTGTTTTAGCATTTCAGTTCCATACCACTCAAGTTTGGGGCTTGTTTCTAAATTCTTTCTATTAACGACATAGCTCTTTTAAAGAACTGAGGCATGAAGTATTGTTTATATCCGGCAAGACAGAGGAAAGTTTGAACCTGCCATTTTGCTTGCAGCCAGGGACAGTCACAAATGGTTATGTCCCTTGAGCATTGTGGTTTGACCTTGCCCCATCCCACCATGTAGCCTAAGGCCTCAGTCAATCTAAACCTAATCTAAACACTGGGGCTTGTGAATGACTTTGAGCACTGTCAAAATGTGTCTCATGTCATCCTCCCAGGTGCTGAAATTAATGACATCATCGTTGAAGTAAGCAGCACTATAGCTGCTTCTATATGGGGCCAAAGAATTTCATTTACCAGATACTGGAATGTCATCCATGCCCCATATTCCAAATGGTTGAATGTGGTATTGCTAGTGTACACTGGGGTGCTAAATGCAATCTTCCTTTAAACGAATTTGCCAATAGCCCTTAGTCAATTCAAGAGTGGTTAAGTATTGAGTCTTACTGAGTAATTTGAGGAGGTCATCCACATGTGGCTTAAATAGTCATCAAAATGAGACTTGGTTAAGGCAACAGAAATTATTCCAAAGTGATAACTACCATCGGGTTTTGGCACTAAAACAATTGGACTAGACTGGGGACTAGGGCTATCTTCAATAACCTCTAGTTCTAGTTCATTTGATTTCTAACTCAACTTCTACTTTCTTTGTCTGCAGGTGACGACACAGTCATTCGTAAACCATGATCCCTGGTTCATTCACAATGTGATGAGCAATCAGGGAATTCAGACCTGGCTTGACATTAATAACATCCTTTTACAGTTGTTTCTGTGAAAGGGGTTTAATTCATTACCAACATTAAAAGATACTGTGTTAATGAAGAGTAATCTAACCGTGCCAGAGTTTGGCAGAGCCTCCTCCAGTTCCTCCCAACTCTATAGCAAATTAATGTGGTAGACTCAGTCTTGGTTAGCATTGGTTAATAAGGCAATCCCCATCATTCTTTAATTTTATATAGCCCCTGCCAATGAGCCACAAATTGAGAATGTGTAGTTGGAATCAATATTACACCTCTTTTCCTGGCTGAAATTCATGCTGGGTGGCCACTGTTTTTTTTGTATTCACTGTTTTATAGGAATGATCTCTGGATATTGAATATGGGTTGAATAATCTACAAGCACCAGGATTACTTATGTCCTCAAGTAGATTGGTTGAGTGGATCAACTATATCAACTCTCAACTAACTACTCAAAATGAATATCAATAATGAGCATTGGAATAATTTTTTAAATTCTCTCCAGTAGTTTTTCTGTGCTTAAATGTGCCCACAAAAGATGGGCGCATTCCAACTCACACTCCTCTCCTTGAAAGAACAGAGGGATAAGGAGTTGATGCTGTACTGTATCTCTTTCTGATGTGCAGATACCCTACCCAATAGATCACTCCTGATACAGACCTGAAGGAATGGAATTAGATGCTGGTTGGCCCTTTATTGAAATTACAGCATTCCGTGCAAAGCTCAGTGAATCATTGTTCCACTGCTCTTGCTTAAATGTAGTGGACAATGGCCATTACTGAAACTGCAGAATGATCAATGGATCAGATGTGGCTTTTTAGGCAAGGTTTTTCCTCAGTTTCAGCAATCCTTTGATTTCCATTTATTATTGCAGTACCTGTACTGGAATGAGTGAGAGGGTTAAATACAGCCACAGTACATTACATGTGAATGTGTATCTATCTGCAGTCCATCAGCTCATCAAGCCAGGAGCAGTGGGGAATCACGTGATCCAGCTTGCCACATTTATAGCTGTGGGCTGGAGACAGCAGCTCTTTGCAGTAAGCTCCTAACTCAGATTCTTTGCAATTGGGCTCTGAAAGGTTGGACAGACTGGGTGAGGCTTGTGCTTCTCATCTGGTTTCTTCACTTGTAAGGCAGAGTAGTGACACTCAATTATCTCAACCACTCCCTTCATATTATTAGAGTGCTGTCTGATGAGGCAAGTAAGGCTTTCAGGCAGAAAGTTGCAGGATAGTAGGTGTTGACTGGTATAGATTGTATAGTTGGTATAGATGGTATGGTTGCAGGATACCATCTCAGCTACTTTGTCTATGAAGTTGTCCCTGGACCTCAGCTATCTGGCAATTTTTCCCCATAAATCGAATACCTTGCTTTGTGACAGTTGATCTGGGTCGAAGAACCAGTCATGGCAATTGTTTGCTAGACTATCTCCTTTTTTAAGATGGTGTAATCATCTGCATCTCTTTCTTCATAATACACCCGTTGCTCCTTCCCAGTATGGAATGAGGCCAGTATCTATGCCCAGTTTTATGATAACCAGTTACACCTGCTGGCAGGTGTTTCAAAAATTAACATACATTTCAATATCATTGCAAGGTGGGCAATGGGATTAGTACCTGTGATGGTCCCAAGGCCCTTATTTCTGCCCTTAATGCCTCCATCATGATGTGCTGTGCCTCTGCAAAGTCAGTCAACTGTGTCATGACTTGCTCCTGTCTTTACTCGATATTGCAGATTACTTCACAGGGGACCGGTTGGGCTTGCTGCTGCTCCATGCCGTATCCTGATAAATACTGAGTAAGAGTAAGAAGGAACTTTTAGGTGCAAAAAGGGTTGGGGTATCATCCAGTAACCCTGTTTAGTAACAGATTATGGGAAAATGGCAAAAGAAAATGTACTTGCAGGTACAAAACTGGCTTGTAGACAATTGAACAAAATAAACTTTGAGAGATCTTTCTGTCATTCCCAAGTGGCGATCCTCTAATGAACAACCATTTCTTGTGATTTTGAGTCTTTTATATTGTTAGCCTGGAAGAGATGGAGTTTTGTGGCAAAAGCAGAAGCTGTATCACTTGTCATTCAGTCAGTAAGCATGTGAACAGCAGATGGAAACGGAGATGGTGTTAATCACAGTACCCCCTTTTGGATGGTATTGCTTACCTTATTAGAGCCCTGAAAATGTCCCTCAAATATATGAGGTTGCCACACATGCAATGTATAAGAACTATAAAATGTTTATCTAAACATTTAAAATAAACAAGAGTTAGGTTAACTTTTTTTGTCTATGCAGTAACTTCAGTTTCCACTCACATCTCCGCCATATCAGCATTCTTCTTTTCTATTTATTTACACCTGCTTTTGGAATCATAGTTAATACTAAGTTGTAACAAAAACAGAAACAACCTGACAATCTTCAAATGTTTGTAAAGTGATTTTAGTATCAACAAGTGGAAAGTGCTACATGTAGGCAAACATGATATTAATTATAAACACAAGATGGGCAACATTGACCCACAGCAAACAAACTCTGAAAAGAATTTATGGTCTTATATTGACACTATATTCTCATCCTCCAAGCAGCTCAGAAAAGCAATTTTAAAACAAATAAAATGTTAGATCATATTGTAAAGACAATGACAAAAGATTAACAAAAGCTTATTTGTCTTAAATTCTGTAATTCACAAGTTATCTCCAATGTGAAAAATGGTGTGCAGTCCTGGTCACCACACTAACAAAAGATATATATATCCACACTAGAAGCTATGTAGAGGCAAGCAACTATGTAAGTGCCCCCCTGAACTAAAATACTACCAAAAGAAAAATTCTGTAGTCTTTCACAGATACAACTACAGTTAGGTCCATAAATATTTGGACAGAGACAACTTTTTTCTAATTTTGGTTCTGTACAATGAATTTTAAATGAAACAACTCAGATGCAGTTGAAGTGCAGACTTTCAACTTTAATTCAGTGGGGTGAACAAAACGATTGCATAAAAATGTGAGGCAACTAAAGCATATGGGAGCTCATTCTAGCTCTTCAAAATGATCAAACAGCAGTGATAAAGTTGATCTAGTAAACTTCATCCAAGTATAAAGTAAATCAGGAACAAGTCTTCAGTCTTGCTTTTAGTCAGTGCATTCATTGTGAAAAACAGGAGGCACTTACTACTGTACAATGGGAATCTAGTAACAAATATTTTATTATAACAGAGGCACTGAATTCTTGAAAAAATTTGAATAGGATGCTGGGACTACTTAATAATTAACTGAAAAAACAAGATTGATGAACTTAACAACCTCCTCTCATTTGCATTTTTTATGTTTTTATTTCATGAAAAGATTTATTTTGATGTAATTATTTCAGTATTATTATAAAAATTATAATCTTTTAGGGCACTGCATAATTTTTAAGATGGATGTTTCAGCATCTAGAAGGCCACTTCTTTACTGTTGCAGAAGAAAGATTTAAAAAAATAACACTGCTGTTCTGCTTTTCCTGGTGAAGGTCTTGGTGGAAACATGTTGAACTGGGGTGGATGCGGCCATCCATTCTCTGGCAACTATTTTGAGTTTGTCCTGGGGTATTCCCAGATGCTCCCAAGCCAGTCAAGACATAATGTCTCCAGTGTGCTGTGGGACTGCCCCTGGGTTTTCTCCCAGTTAACTGTGCTAGGTCCGCCCAAACCACCTTAACTGCCTCCTCTTCATCTGGAGAAGCATTAGCTCTACTCTAAGATCTTATGCTATTGTTAAGTTTCTTATTGTATCATTATGAATTAGCCCAACAGCCCTAAGAAGGAATCTAATTCAGCCAATCCTCTTGCATTCCCATACTTTCACAACCAAGAGCTCATAACAATAGACAACAATGTAAACTGATCAGTAAACTGAAAAGTATATCCAAAAACACAACTCCTGCTTCTTCGCCATAGACTGGTGCAACATCTGCAAAGCAACCACTTACATGCGGGGAAGCTGTTCAATTCTTAAACAGACCTGTCACAACTATCTCCACTCAATAGGTACAAGCTGTGGACTGATGCCTGCTCCCAGATGTTTGGAGGTCTGGATATTTGCGCAGTCAAAGCCCTTCATGGCAAAGATGGCAAAGACTATATTACAGAGGTACGTAACAGCAATTGCATAAATCTTCCAGGTACATGCCGTCATTGAAACACTATCACAGAGCCAAGTTCCAATGATGCATGAGACAGTTTGTATGCTAACTAACAGAATCACTGTTCTGGTTGTGTATATTGTGAGCATGTGCAGATCTACATATGTGTGCATGTATTGTAACCATGCCAACACTTGGTACTGTCTAGGGTTTTGAAATAAAATTATTTTAATGTAAGGTGGTTACAAAAACAAAAAAAGAACCACAGTCTCGTAAAAGTGGTAACTGCTTCGTTCTGATTAGGGTAGGAGTGTGGGTTAATGTGTCCTGATTTCACATAAGGTCTGAGATCTTGTTTCTCCCCTGTATCTTGACAGGATTTCTACTTGCTCCAAACAGGTAGCTGCTGTTGTCATGCCCTCTCCAACTCAAGCAAGTGGCAGTCACCAATATCTTTGTGTAGTGGTTACAAAAGGCCTTGAGGCATCAAGAAACACTGCCTGCCAATGGCATGTGGACACATTATACCCTTGTACTTTTCTGTGTGTACCTGACTAAGCTGTACACATTTATGTGCGTATATGAGAATGTATAGACATGTACATAGAAGTAAGTGTGCATATATTATACTATTTGTGAGTGACATTGACAATCTGAGAGTGTTCAGGACAAAAAAAAACGCAGGGATATTTGTGAGGCATACTAGTATAGGCTAAGCTATAAATCAGCCTAACCTGTCTTGAAGTTGTGCTATCAGATATAAAAGCAGTATGACAAGCTTACAAATTCCGCCATCTTCACTGAGTTTTTTTTGTATTTATGTCATAAATACTGTACATACAGTGGGTAGAATTATTTACTTCAGCAGTAGTGTGTACACTTATTTCTTCATAATGTTACTTTTTGAAGAAAGGAAAAAATGAGAAGGCATACATATAGATAATTGTACAACTGGCTTTCACAGTTAAAATGTTCTGTAAGCAGCAGAGTAATCCTAGTCACTACATGCAATGGCTGTTTATTGCACACATCCATAGAGTTGTAGGTATGCCCAGTAGGTTCTAATGTCTCTGTTTTAGCTTGGTCCATTGATAAATTTTATTGTGCGGCTGAATACAAAGCATAGTTCATCAAGATGACAGACGCTGAAAACGTGACATCCAGGCTGCCCTCATCCTATAATTCTTCTCATTAGCTAACCTAACGACTGTTTCATATTTTGTGCATGGCAAAGTAGGACCGTAATGAATAAGGATAATCTGCCAGTGCTTGGTCAGTATCACTCCTAGAAACTGGGATCACAGTTCCTTATTGTGCTGGAAGCAATAAAAGCATTGGTAGTCTTTGTTGCAGCTTTGCAACATTTCAGGATCAAGTTTATGAATGAAGAATTAAAATGCAGTATCTAATGTCCAGATTTGTCTCAATGACCAGCGGATCCACTATCAACAGAACTGCAAATGGACTCACTCTGGAATAAAGATTCTGATTTTTCCTCTTATTTCAGTCATTTACAGCCAGTGTATCCTGATTGAGATCAGAATTCCACCAACCAACTCATCAGGAATTCTGTTGGGTGAAGAGAACCACAATTTCTGCTGTTCACTTGTCACTTTCTCTTTCTTAGGTAATTGGCTCTTCCATGCAGCTCATTGGAGAGCACCAGGCTGAAGACAGACAACTGATTGCAGATATGGTCGTGGCCAAAATGAACCAGGTGCTGTCCAGAACAGCAAATGCTTCTCCGCAGAGAAGTATCAGCACCCAACAGCCCCAGGTAGTCTTATCATAGAATAATCTAGCATATCTGCACAGTCCAGACAATGTCCCGGGGTGATCAGAGCTCATTGACTGTAGTACTGAATATTTACATTGGCAGCAGTGGTCCCCCGGTCAAGAGCACATGCAGTAAGCACAGTATTTAACATATATATGCATTTCTTCTGCTTTCTCACTGTTTCAGAGTGGTTTGCTCCAAGATGGTCAGACAGAGTCCAGCAAGACCCAAGCCCAGCGACCAGCCCCTCAAGGTTGTTTACAGTACATTCTCGACTGTAATGGCATTGCAGTTGGACCAAAACAAGTCCAGGCCACCTAAAATGCCGACCACAAAAGCAATTCTTACCAAAAAAGAAGATGAGACAAAATTAACGTGCAGTTTTTGCAGTGTTTCAGTGCTCACCTGGACTGTGTTTTTCTATGCAGTGTCAAGACGTAGCGTCCACCTGTGTTCATGTGCGTGTTTTAATGGCTGCCTGCTCCTCTGTATCATTGTGATTTTCAGGGCTCTTGGTGGTGGTGTACGAAACAGAGTTGTGTGTTGTTCACTAGTCTTTTCTTTTTCTCTATTCCTCTACCAGTCCACACGTGAGGTGCCTGTACATTTTTCACCACACTTGTCCTGCTAAGCGTCTTCCTTCATTTAACACGGAGGCTGCAAATGGCAACCTTGAACTTAAGCAGGAAATGCCCAGCCACTTGGCACTGAGATTAGCAAACTGGATTCCCTCTCAGTTTGTCTCTGATCACAAGTGGTGCAGTCAACTGCCCAGGGATTACCAGTTTAATGAAATGTCCTAATTGCTTGCCCACCTGCCTCATGTTATTAGTTTATTTACTTACACGATTACTTTCCTCCCTCTTTTAGAAATATACTTTATCTCTCTTCCTTGTTTGTGTCCAGTTCTGTTCAATTCATTTATATATACTTTATTTCAGTTTCATATTCACACCTTTCCTCAATTCTTTGTTTACTCGTTTCCTGTTTTTATTTATTACTTCCTTGTCTTCATTTCAATTTTTATTTGCTTACAGACTTTTTATCATTTATTCCCTTTTCATTCTTCTTTCATTGTCTGTTTCATTATTTCTCTTTGTAGACATAATTCTTGAGCAGTGATGTCAGAGATGGCCACCTGCTTTGTGTCTATGTAACAGATTGTTTCAGAAATGCAGCTTTGCTCAATGAGCTCTCATCAACATGCTGTGGCTTTGCCCTCATCCATGCAGCTCCTAGAAAGATAAATGCCCCTACACTAGCCACCGCTAAGATTTTAAGTCACTCAAGATCAAGTTCTTTAGGTCCAAACAGCTACATACTCCAGGCAAATGTGGGTTGCTCATAGGGTATTAGTGATGTTTCATGCCAGCAGTCAGGGAACAAATAAGAGTTTGAGCCTATGAGAAGGCATGTGAGTTTTTTTATTTATTTGTTTAGAAGTTTATTCTTTTATATTGGTCATTTGCTGCTGGAGTCTGTTTCCTGGAAGACCAATTTTTGGGTTACCTACCCATATGTTATACATGAATAATAATAAGAAGAAGCAGCTGCAGTCAGAATAACAGTCTTGTACACCCAGTAGTTGCAGCCTGCCACATCTATGTCTTCCTTGGCTGGGAGTCCATGAAGAATCGAGGCCACAGCTTCTTTATTCATTAAAAGACTTCGAATTTGGAGAGGAGCCATTAGGGTAGCAGTGTCCTGCCTCCAGTCTGGCTCAGCAGATAAGATGAAGCTGCCCAGGGCACATGCAGTCAAAATGAAGAAGCTTGTTCTGTTGGGAACTTTGCTTGGGACGATTTGCCTGTTTTGGAAATGCCTGCATTCTCTTTCTCTGCCTCTCTCTGACTTCTGAAAAAAGCTCATTAACAAGCAGCTGCAACCACAACAAGCAATTATCTGTGATGCACACACCATTCTCTTAGTTCCACTTCCATGAATCTGCAGAGCTGTAGGCCATATCATTGATGTATCTGCCTTTCATTTGAACGTTAATTGTCAAGATAAGTCATGGAGTTAGGGAAACATTAAAGTTTGCAAAAGCAGTGACCTAAGTATTAGCAGTGGGCCGCTTGGCATTATCCATCCAGTGCCTGATAGGTGCCAGCAGTCAATTACCCTCAGTTCTTTAGGTGCACATTTCAGGCACAGGAATGTCTGGGCATACTGCAGAAACCTCCTAGGCTTGTGCAGACTTTTGACTGGTATTAGTGGGCTGTGTGTGGCCAGCATGTTGGCATTTTTACAAAATCATGTTGGATTGGTAGCTCTGCTTCTTTTGTGACACATTTTGCTCAAACTAACCCCAAATACCCTCTGACAAGCTATAGCTTTCTTTCACTTTTTGTCTGATTCCCAGTGTGAGCCAAGATTTGGCTCCTTGTTTGCGCCCTGGTGCTTGTGGGCGTGAGTGTGACGAGTGACAAAAAGAAACTCTTTGATGGCTATGCATGCCCCCCTCCTGAAAATGATGTATGAAGTGTTGAAATCCTTTTTATGTTTTTATTAGAGAAATAAAAGATTGTATAAACAATGTGTGTGTTGCTTCTTTTGTGGGAGCCGGTGAGCTGATGAAAACTGGGCACCTCCACTCTCCGGCGCCCCAAGCAGACCCAGTCCCCCAGTGCTCCCTAGTTGCGCATGCCTCCTTTACTGCATTGCATGATTCTAGAGTATTGTACTTGTTCCAGTCTGCCCCCTGCTGTTTCCCATGTGGCATTCTTTGCAATCCTTAAACCCTTACAGTCTTTTCATATCCAAAGAAGTGGAGCAGTATTCCAAGACCGAGTGCAATTTTGCTGCCTTTCCTTGGATATTGTTTGCATTTCTATTTGATTGTCTTGTCTTAAATCTTTTTTAAAAGGTTTAGTGTCATTTATAAGTCAGCGCAGGAGAACAGGCCTTTTGCTGCATGTAACAATATCAAGTGTTTCTTGTGCTGAAATTAGGGGGCCCATGGCAACCCCAAAGTCAAGAGGTGGTGCAAGAGCAAGCCCAGGGTCCATCTGCAGAGGGAGTGAACCCCCAGCTGGCACCTCCTCCCACCAGCCAGCAAGGACAAGGGGTGCCCCCCACAGGACAGATACTGCAACAACAGCCACCACCCCGGCCTCAGCCTCCAGTAATCTCACAGCAGAGAACCCTGCCGCATCCACAGCTCAAGTAAGAAAAATGTCTTGATTTTTCTGACCAAGGGAGAGGGAAAATATGAAAGTCAGAGGCTCTCTGAGTACACCCACTCAGTCTATCGGGTTCGGCTGTGGCCAGTCAAAATGTTTTAGGTGCATTCCTGCTCCAAGACTCCTCATATCATTTCAGGATTGTTTTATTTCTAATACTGTCAAAACCTGTAAAGAGAAAGGTGAAGCTGCTTTTTAGTGGCCAGCATGCTCAGCAGTGCTCACTAGAGTGAGTGGGGCTCAGTAGCAGTTATCATGACTGACTCTGATATTCTAGCATGTTCTCTTAACAACCCAACATGTCTGGTGTAGTATCTTACAAATGTAGGTGAAGGTAAAGTAGAAAGTGCTGCCAATTCCCAAGGCAAAAAGAGTAAAGCTTATGTAGAAACTGGGAGAACCAAACATAAGGTGCATGTCTCAGCATGATCTCCTCCATATCTCCTACCTGGCCAGGTGTCCACTTTGCAGTCATCGCATCCAACCAACATTCTCAACTTGAATCACTAAGCCTATGTCTCTATGTTTTACAGCAAGTCGCAGTCACTGACCAACGCCTTCAGCTTCAGTGAGTCGCCCTTCTTTCGCTCCAGTGTCAATGAGGATGAAGCCAAAGCAGAGACCATCCGCAGCCTGAGGAAATCCTTTGCCAGTTTGTTTTCAGATTGAACTGTGCGATTCCCAATGTTTTTGTAGAGAGGCAGACAGAGGAGGACCTCCTCTGTGATCATGTGCACCCAAACCTGAACCTCCCTTTTCAGCTGTCTGTGAATCCTTAAATCAGCTAAGTATTCTTCATCTCTGTAGCTCATAGCAGGCCCTTACTTTATCCCTGTATCCCACATAGGCCTGAGGCCTACTGTTTTGTCAATCTGTACTCGCCCTGCTTTATCTGTGTGCAATAAGCACTGGCTTATTAGAGCTTGGCTTTGTAGCATTCTTCTCCTCTAACTCTACTTCTTATGTTCTCACCTTCTTATGTTGCTCTCTGACCCTTTTGTTAGTATTGTAAAATCTAATTTGTCACTCTGTGCTCTATGTATTAGTTGTGGACTCTCCTTGTCTGTGGATTGGTGGCTACCTGAGTTCAGTTGTGTACCGCCACTTTAAAACTAAGAATGCCTACTTCATAGGACTATAGCTCTCAATTTGTTTTGTGTTTTATGGCTTTGTTTTTCAGCTCTAACCCAATATTAGATCTGTTTCTCTTATTATTGAACTCCTCTTGGCTCACTTTAGCCCCATTTTATTTCTGTACCTCTCAGTCCACCACTATGAACATGTCTCCAGCTTTACGCCTGTGACCCTCACTCTGTGCAACGAGACACATCAGACCATGACCCCAGTTTGACCCTGTGACCCACTTCCTTAACATCTGCAGGCCAGCTTTATATACTCTTTAAACTTGGCAGTACAAGAGTGACTTTTCCAGCTATACCATAAATATCAGAGACGACACTCGTGCAGCCTCCTGTTAAAGAGCAGTTCAAGTTTAACAAAACAGAGCTCTACACCTGATGGCCTTGCTGTGTGCCGTTCAGCTCCCCACTTCTCTAGCCACTCATGTTCCAGGGGAGCCATGTTCCTGCTTATTAGTTGTACATTTGCTAAAGAATAAACGTGTGACCAAAATAATGTTTGCAAATCCAGAATTTGTGACTCAGCAAATTCACCAAAAGACAGTGTCTTCCAGCTATTAACTCTTCTTTAATATTGTTTTCCTGCACCAATTATTTTTCACTGATGAATAGACTCTCCTTTATTGCATACAGTACATTGTTTTTGTTGTAACATTTCCTTTGGTGGTATAAGTGGTGAGGGCTCTCAGCCACAAGGGGTCAGTCAAACACTGTAAGAATGCTGTCAAAAACCCAGCAAGACTTAAAACAGTTATATTATATACCAATGAGCTTTTTGTTGTCTTAGTTTCTAGTACATAAGGTTTAGTAGGACTCAGCATCTGCTCCAATTGGTCTCCTGGACCTTAAAGTGATCTAATGAACATTGAGAGTTCTGTCATCTATCTGGGGATCCTCAGGACCTCAAACTACTGTTGTTCTCTACAGAATACTACCAGTATTTTCTGAGCCACTGGACTTGGTACCACTACACCCCAGGAGTACAGGACCTGTCAACATCTCTGATGGTGCAAAGTACTGCAAGAGCTTAAAAGCTTGTCAACATTATACTTTTGTCTGTCAGCCTAGTACTGTCACTTGTCTGCAAGCATGGATCATCTTTTTACAATAAGCAGCACAGCACATAAAAGAAACAAAGACATGCTGTGTAGCCGGGCAACACACTAAGCTTATTAGAGCAATTAACAGCTATAAGTGTGCCAACTGTCACGGACAGGACCTGCTGTGCTCAAAGGGGCCCCAAAGGGAAATGCTTCACCAGTTCACCCAACTGGGCTGACTGTACTGAGAACAGCTCATACCAGCACCACAACACTGACTGAAACTGGCCACTCACCAGTTACCACTGGACTGGTCTTGATTGTGCTAGGCTGTCAGCTTGAGACAACTGCAGTGGCTGCAATGGGGTACAGTTTATAAGAGGTAGTGACCGCTCATAGCAAAGCTGTACAGCACAAGTATTTGTAGAGCACAGCTGGAAAATATACAAAACTGAACTGGGGCTGGGCTGCCAACCTGGGACAACAAGATTGGTGTCAACAGAAACAGGCTTTCAGGAATGACAACTAGAAAAATCAGAATGGAACTGGGCTGTCAAACCATAATAAGAAGACTAGTAAAAGTAGAGACAGGCTGGTCATTATTAGACCAGAGCAAATCAGCCATTTAGTTAACACCAGGATTAATAAAAAACAGAGCAGAAATGCCAAACAGTTAATAACAGGCTGGTGACAGTGTAGCTGGGTTAGCAGCCAGTGACTAGTGGACTGGTCACAGCAGCAGAGAGCTGCTAACAGATCACAGTTGGACTAGACCAGCAGAGTTGATTTATGAAAAGAGTGGCAAGTGGACTGGTCATAGCAGAGCTGGGCAGCAAAAAGGTGACAAGAAGACTGGTTACAGAAACGTTGGACTGATGAGCACAATTGAACTGAGAACAGAGGACGTGAGTAGCAAAGCAAGGACAACTTAGCCAATCAGTCTGACTGCTGATCAGTAATACCTAAGATTATGCACAGTCTGGGGTTTGGGTATGGGAGCTGTAGTTTTGTTGATCTGCAAAAAGTAGGCTAAACTCCACTAACAGAATCTTGCTGCTATGAATTTCAGGGAAAACTGTAGATTGTCTTGTGAGGGTTTTCTTCAAGAAGGCAGACTCTAGAGTTCTGGCATGTGCTATGGTAATGTAGCTGGTACCCAAGCTCCTGCTTAACTTCTGGCCTGTTAGACACAACTGAGATACTCAAATTCGAGGTCAGGCCGACACAAAGGGAGGGAAGCCAAAACATCAAGCTGCTTGGCCTTGTTTCCTCCGGAGCTCTGATATTGAGCTGTGCTGCACCAGGTCACTGTAAGTACTGCCCACCACCAGCACCATGCCCTCTTCACACACATGTACATGTATGCTCTGAAAATGACTTTTTTCATTAAACATGTGGGCAGTGGTGGAAAAGCAATACTTAAGCTGGCATGAGGAGTGACCCTCATCTAAACCAAATTCATTATACAACAGATGGCTCAAACACAGCAGGCTATGAAGTCTTCACAATATCCTCTGTATTGCATGACTTATTTTTTATGTTGCCTAATTAACTACAAAGCAAATATTTTTGGAATCGTCATTTCAAACTGTTAAAAAAAAGCACAAGAGGGATCACACACGTATTTCCAGTTGCATCCCCTGTTTAACTTTTCTCATCTCGATCCCGTCAAGGATCAGAAGACCTGTACCAACAATAGGTGTCATGGACATCTAAGTAACGCGAAGGACTTACCAGCTTATGAGTGTGATTAGAGTGCCCAGCATAACAGTGGACTAACTCCTCCGTCAGCCCTCCTTTGCTGACAGCCTTTTCTTAATTCCTTCCATGTGCTTTTCGTTTGAGATGCTACACTCCTTCAAATACGTTGAGAATGAAATACAATGCAGTTAGCCAATTCCTACTGAATCTCTGAATAAATTCAGAAAACTAGTTGAGGAATTAGAATCGACAAAACAGAGGTCACTAAATACAGCAGGAAATTCGTAGTACGTGTGGAGTGTGTGGTCAGTGGACAGGTGAGTATTTGACTCAAAAGTGGCACCTGGACGCTGTGAGAAAAAGGGGCGTGTTGCACTTTTAGGAGAACAACTCGGCTCTCCAATATCGACGAAATATTGTTTACCCATTCAGGCGCGGTCGCGCACTCTCGATTTCCACAGTCAATCTGTCCATTCTGTCCGCTGTTGCAAGTGACGGTGGAACACAGCGCATCGGCGTCTCCGTAACGCGCGAGACTGTGAGCTTCCGCAAGCAGCTGTTTCCATGTGATCCACTCCTCCATGTGACCCCGACAGAGGGGGTGGAGGTGGAGTAGTAGGAGGAGGAGGAGGAGGAAGAGGAGGCGGGGATCCCGTTTTAGGACTTTGACATGTCCAGCAACCGATCTTCTTAAAGTTGCGCGAAGTAATCTTGTCTGTCTCTGCAAAAGAAGATGAGCGGACGCTCGCAGTGAAGGACAGCAACAAAGATTAACCCTAGACAGGTCAGTGTCCGCCGGTCACGATAGTTATAAAGAGGGGTAGTGAGTTGGATTAAGAAAGGGACTTCAGACAAATGTCGCACCTCTAGCCATACGTAGCCACAACGCTACAGCCAAGTAGCGAGCGACAGTTGTGTAGTCAGTCATTCACTCATAGCCACAGATTGAGATGTGCGATCAAATCTGGATACACAGCTAGACACGCATCTACCGGCAGGCTCGAAATAATTCTAACAGCAGAAAACCGCCGGACTGAAACAGGCTGTCTAGAGCAAGAGCCCAATCCACCTGATAAAAAGAGCAAATTGTCACCACTAGGGAGAAATTGACCGGTCTGCCACTTGTCTGTACACTTTTAATTGCCGATTGCTAAAATATTTTTGTGAAGTATTAATTACTCAGGCTTAAGACTTCATGCATTCCAGACCACTCCGTGCGTGGATGACAGGTTTAACAGTGGACACGTACACTTTCAGTGGGTATAGCAGCTCTGCACACCTTGGCATTGTTGGGCAATACTTAACTGCAGTGACTAAGCACTTTATTCTTGTGGGGGAGTTTCTCTGGCGTTAAGGGTGGCGTTTTTAAGTCTTGATTTTACTCCTGAAATTGAAGGATATCTAGTATCACAATAAAGCATTCGTTAGATAAGCCACCAGGCTTCATTGAGACAAAAGCTGGGGCTCTCCAGGCAACACGCTCCTTTTCAAAATATGATAAAAGGCATTTTTACCGCGGTGACACTTTGCTGCGGCCACGAGTGTTAATGAAAGTCACACAACAAATACTCGCCTAAGGCATGTATAAAAAGCATAAAGGGCTTTAAATTACAAGCCTGCATGCGTGAAGCATGTGTGAGAGGTGGTCCACAGCTCAAACGACTCAAAGTTGAAGCGAATATTCATGGTCCTGTCTTTCATTCAACATATAGCTGTTGCTTAACCCTAAACAAAATTTACGTCATGTTTTTTTTTAATTTCACCAGAAAGACAAGAGGCAAAAATACGATTCAGCGAGTTTAACACGGATATGAATAATCTTTATGAAACAGAAGGGAACGTATTCATCTGAGCACAGCAAAGCTCAGAGTGAGTAATTCCCTTTCACATGATCGAGGCTTACGTGGAAACCCATGTTGTGCGCTGGTTCAGAAGGTGAAATCCTATGCCTTACTTTACAGTAGGCGCTACAGTGCTATTGTGCGGGACGTCAGTCCGACTGACACACTTGTTTTGCGCAACAAAAGTCACCTGGGAGTCGCAGCATTTCAAATTCAAGGAGAAGGGCTTCACACGAGCTTGGTAACATTTATTTATTTATTTAATGTTTGAAAGTGCGAATACGGGAAGAAATTGTACTGTTAAAGGTAATGATTAGTTCTAGTTTCGGTCAGTCAATAACATCAGGGTCCATTGTGTGTCAATCAGTGTTATTATGAAAGAAAGAAAGAAAGAAAGAAAGAAAGAAAGAAAGAAAGAAAGAAAGAAAGAAAGAAAGAAAGAAAGAAAGAAAGAAAGAAAGAAAGAAAGAAAGAAAGAAAGAAAGAAAGAAAGTAATGTTAAAGTTCAAAGTAATAAATGAACACCGACCAAGGGTATAAGAGAAAAAGAAAAGCAGGTAATTATACTCGATTTACAATAGGGAATGGTATTCAAGTAGTATTAATGTATAGAACTGATGTAAGAACTGAACGACAGATACGCAGTCAACAGGAGAACTTTGATTTCAATCATTAAAAGTAACAGCAGGAAATAAAACTCTTTGTAATATACAGTATTTGTGATTGTAAATATCAGCGCGAGTGCACAATTTAAAGCATATTTAAAATTAGTCAAAGAATAATAAATCAATCGCATCGTACCTTGTAATATTAATAAGAGCTTTGCTTGGGGAAAACATCTAACTATCTAACGACAAAATTCTTCTATAGTTTTATGATAGTAGTTTTACAGCAAAGCATATAAGGAGGCAATTTTAGCATCCTGTAAATTTAGTAATATAAATGGGAAATGTAATTAGTAGTGTAATTCATAATATAAGGGAGATTTTAACGATTTAACTCATGCCTTTACTCATGCTTACATATAAAAGTACAATCGATAACTGAATCGGTATTGCTTATATGAAGAAAAGTAATATTAGAGAGTAAAAAATCGAAAACCTGTCATGAGCTCACATAAAAATCAAGGGAGGCGTAGGAAATTATTAAGTTCGTCTGTTGTTTTACTAATAGTAACCAACGTAATAAAACTGTAAATAGTATATTCTGATGTAAACATTACGAATTTACACCAAAATAAATAACTATTTAGAAACAACAAACAAATCTCCTGTTTTATATGTATGTATGTATGTACGCATAAATATGTGTGTGTATACACATACACGCATACATTATTTTCTGAAAGGTATAAGTAAAGAAAAAAGAATGACAGTTGTTTAATACAGAAGAAGTGGTTTTGTCGCTAGTGTGAGTGGTTGCAGGGTATATACTGTAACTTACATATCCATACTATAATAATTGATTAAAAGAAGCGAGTCTCGCGATTCTGAACTGATTCAATGAATTGGAAAATGGACAGATGAGTGAACAAGCAGAACTGCTGTTGATAACGTGCTGTTTACAATGCCAGGTGGCAGGTCGGAGGTTATCGGTGAAGCAGCTCACCTTAAGAGTAGCGGTGCTAATCATTCTATAACTCATATACCTGCTATTCACCTTCTGTACAATACATATGTGAACGTTTATATGTTACAAATAACTAAATACTTAGTAGCGTCACTTTGACGTTTGATAAACTGGTAAGTGATGGCCACGTAGAGGCAGGTGGCAGCCCCAACCCAGCCGGGCGTGGAGTGTGCCAAGACCCGGTCTTGTTATTTGCGATGCCTCGTTAAGTGACGACTGCCGCCCGTAAAGGTAAGTTGCGCTGTCCCATCAGTGACTTCGGTTATTTTTAACGCCCTTTTATGTTTTTCAATGTCACGCAGTTTTTTCTGTTCGTATCTATCTCCCTTTCCATGCATTTCTGCAAAACAATTTAAGGAACAGCCGAGCCGCGCACACAATGAAGTTAAACGGCTGTCTCGTTGGCACAAGACTCACAAGGCGTAAAGGTCTGTTTGCTTGGCTAATCGTTGGCCTGAAGCGGACTTAGGCTGGCAGTTTGCTGCAGAGGGGTGGCAGTCCGGCTACAGGCTGAGGATGGACAGGGTGAAGGACAGGCCGCCTGGGAGGCTCACCGTTGACCTAAGCGCCCACACTTTTTAATTTAAAAGAATAATTCGTTTATCATTGGGACATTTTTGCTATATATTTTTGCCACACACATATATCTTCATCAAACTGGGTTCCCTCCCCTGAAGTCGTCACAGTAAGAGCCCCTCTCAAATTGAAGAAAGTTGTTCCAACAGTGTTACAGCTTCCCATTAATTTTACTGGTTGGGCTTTACAATATTATTTTCATTTTTAAGATTTGTTTTCTTTATAGTAGTGACTTCATCCAAGTCAGTCTTTGAGGGCTACATTGGCCAGAGATGTACCAGTTTATCACTATATGTGATGTTCCTGCTCCAAGCCTGGTTCTACATATGAAAACTTCAGTCCATACCCTTCAACATATGATAGCCCAGCTCATGTGAGAAACTACACACAGTAGCTCTGCATGTTGCTCTGCACTATACCACATGCAAAAAGTTATTTTCTTTTTATGATAACTGCATATGATAATTTCAGACCATGCAATACTGCTATGTATGTTGACGTCTCTCTGTTCCTATAGCACTATATGACACAGCCCTCACTGCCTGGAAATATATATAATATTCTCTATCCACATTTAACACTATAATGGTCTCAGTTGTGTGCAAGGCACAAATTGTTATAGCTCCACTCTATACCTGGTACTGCATATAAAGACTCCTACTCGATGCCTAGTACTATATATGGCCCTACTCCTATCATAAGCCCATTCCCTATATTGACTATGCTTTACACCCAGCACTGCATATGATGCTCCCCACTCCAGACCATTGCTATATATGATAACCCTGATTCCACCCCAGCACTACATATCATGTGCTGTCATGCCCAGCTGCACTACTGGCACAATAACACCACAAAAACAGTTATATGTGCTCCATCTTAAATCTGTGAGAACAAAGCACATTGACTTGAGAGCTAAAGTAAACCATGACACTGACATTTCATTTGCCAATCAGAGTTTTACCCACCATGTAGGGATTGTGTTCTTGGCTGTTCCTAAACAGTATACCCCATATGACAGTATCAGAATATCACTTATTGGTTGAGTTAGTTTCAGCTCTGCCTTACATAACTGGAACTTACAACTTCTCAAACGACAGCTTCACACCATTACAAGCATGAGGGGGTCAAATAAAAGTGGTCTTAATTGAAGTGAGCCAGTCACAAAATGAGCACTTACAAAAAATCAAAAAGTCACTTGAAGTAAAGGCCTCATCTTTTGGCTCATCATGCTAAGAGAGTATTCTCTCTGCATCCAGGTGGGTAAAGTGACTTCTGTCAAGGGCATCAAACACTTATATATATATATATATATATATATATACACTAATACATATACTTATATGTGTATATATATATATTCAAGCGCTAACGCGTTGACTGTTTGTTAAAATGTTCCACAAGTATAAGAGTGTATCCTTCCTGAAAGATGTTGTTGCAACACTTACATTAATTGTTTGACTAAAAAAGAACTTGACGCATTTGTGGTCAAATTTCCTTTTTAGTTGGCTAAATTCTGAAAGTTTTCCTCATCTTGTGATGATTCACCCTTCAGATGACAGTCGCCATGCTTTTCCTGCCCTTTCTCTTTCTTTGCTGACATTTACCAGTGACAACAGGTCACACGCCAGACAAGTCATAAAATGCAGCGTGTGCATGATGATTAGATGCATGTGTGTATGAGGAGTGATCAAAGAGTTGTGAGCCTGACTTATCGAGAGAAGCACCAGAAAAAAGAAAGAAGTTATGTCTGTCAAAATGAACTCTAATAAACTTCTGATTATATCCATAAAGTTTTTCTGTGCCACTCACATACAGAGTTTTGCCTTGCTTGTGCAACCACTCTTCTGCAGCTGACTTAATCATTGGCACATTTCACGGGGGCAGTCATTCAGATTGAAGATGAAGTGGTAGTCACCCGGGGTCAGATCTGGAGAAGAGAGTGGGTGTGGACACTGTCTGAATCCACAGTTTTGCAGAGAAGCATTGCCTTGAGGCAGCGTTATGAGGCAAAATGCAGAGGTTGACAACTTTTGATGGCTTTATCTGAATGACAGCTGCAAACAGAAGAAATCAGTATAAAATCGACAGTTATGTAGGCCATTTAAGATATTTAATTAATATAGACTACACCTTCAACATCATAAAAATTGTGCAAATTGTTTTGCTGGTAATGTTTTGAACCTTGAATTACTTTGGTGTTAAAAAAATACCACATGCTGTCCCAGAGATAGAAGTATATGGCAGGCCAACAGAGTTAATTTTAAGGACTGGAAGATGGAATTAAGTTATAAGACAATTTTCCTTTGGGGATTAATAAAGTATATCAAATAAAACATAAAATCAAAAAATAGTTAGAAGTTCAAAACCAGGAAGACTTCATTTACCACCAGAGCCAAAAACCCTAAACCAAATTCTAGTCAAAAGGTTGTTAATGGATCATAAAAGCAAAATTAAACTCATAGTTGATACTTTCAATGCAAAAAGCCAAAATACATAAGTAAAAAATAAAAATCTAAAGCCTTTAAGCACAATATCCACAAGCTTGGACAACCTAAAAGTTCACAACTTCTATCTTTTTACTGTCATAACAATGACATCATCCACTCCCAACTGTCCCACCATGTCAACTAGCACAGTAACAATAAACCTCAAAGCTTCTACACTTGTAAAAAAATGAAATGGCATCACAGGATGGCACAAAATATATTAACCTTTAAAAAACAACAATACAAGTAACAAATAACTAGAGAAATGAGTCAGTCGGTCATTGTCCAACCCGCTCTATCCTAACACAGGGTCACGGGGGTCTGCTGGAGCCAATCCCAGCCAACACAGGGCGCAAGGCAGGAACAAATCCCCAGGCAGGGTGCCAGCCCACCGCAGGGCACACACACACACCAAGTACACACTAGGGACAATTTACGATCGCCAATGCACCTAACCTGCATGTCTTTGGACTGTGGGAGGAAACCCATGCAGACACGGGGAGAACATGCAAACTCCACGCAGGGAGGACCTGGGAAGCAAACCCAGATCTCCTTACTGCGAGGCAGCAGCGTTACCACTGCGCCACTCAGAGAAACGAGTTCCACATAAAAAACAAATACTTGTAACCGACATAAATGATAAAGAAAAGAGGCTCAAATTTTAAAAAATGAATTATAACACCATGCTTCCTTTGTTTTGATATTTGTCTAGAGGACGGGTCAAAGTTATGTCTCCAAATTTTAATCCCAGTTATTTAAAGATTATTAAATTTCTCCCCATTCAAATTTATTGGCTTGAGAATCTCGTTAGAACATTAAATACGGAGAATGCCTTAATTTAGAAGTTAAAATCTTAGATGTTCAATGTGCACATACCTGGACCTGTTACGCTATGTATGATGAATGGATTCAAACCACATAAATATTCCCTAAAATGTCTGCTATTTCTCAGACTATTGCTCTTTAATTTTTCATGAAGATTTGCTCCACAGGGTCAATACTGGGTCGAAGGCTGGCTAGACCCTGAGTCAACTTTGATCACTGCAATGCCATGGCTGAATTGTTATGTCCATTGCTTGACTGTTGCATTTTAAAGGGACTGATCCATGTACATGTTGTCTAGGTTAAAAGCAACCTTCAATTATATTGCTGTCCTGCTATGAAATTCAATGAGAGTAACTGATTTGGTGATATTCACCACCCATTTGAGCTGGTTCAGAAACAAGAATTGTTTGTTGTGAACCACATCTGTTAGACACTTGTAATTCACATGTCTTAGTAATCAGAGCTAACTTTTGGCCAGTTTTAAAATCATTATCATGGAATACCCCTCTCAGGCAATAACTCAACACTTAGTGATCACTTTTTGTATAATATCATGTATGCTTCTTACTTCACTGACAGTTTTTTGCAACAATGCTGTAACTTTTCTAAATCTGATTTCATGTTAAGGGTCCATAAAAGTTGTCATCTTCTTCACCAGTTCTATATAAGTAGGTATTTTCTCCACCATTAGCAAATATACAATCCCAAGTATGTCCCTAATAATCTAGATCTTCTGTTTTAGACTATAGTAAAAAAAGGTGGTCTTGACTGTGCTGGGTCAGCCTTAATTGGCTAGGTCTGCTGAGCAGGGCATTGTTGCACTGGCCTCAACCGGACTGAATACCTCTGAAGAGGGGTTTACTGGGTATGACCTTGGTAATGTTTAACAATACGATAATATAATAATAATATAATAATATGACGTTTAGGTAATATCTCAGATAAAGAAGCACATGAATCATCAGGTAGAAGGGTCCTTTCATCAGACTGGCCGGCCCAGCATTGACTCAGCTGTCAAGTGACCAGTAGAAGGGAGGCTGCTAATTGGCAGAGGTCTCCATGACTCTGACTGTGTCTGACTTGTCTGACTTTTTTTTTTACAATCTGGCCATGTTTCTACAATTAGATGGTAGTATCTATCTATCTATCTATCTATCTATCTATCTATCTATCTATCTATCTATCTATCTATCTATCTATCTATCTAGATAGCTATTGTTGTTTTTTGTTTATGTTAATTATTTTCTACTTTGGCTTTGATGCATTGAACAAATGTGTACCTTTATATGTGATAGTTCTTCATTTGGTCAGTGATATAATCTGTTCTTGAATTTTGCATCGCGAGTTGCCACAGCGCTCTGCACCTGCACTTAGTGAGAAGTGCTGTGCACGGATAAAGCAGTTTGTACTGCTGTATTGTATTTCTGAGGTGGCAATGATAGAGTGACCATCTAGCTCTGTGAAGAGGATTATTTCTGTTCTGTTTTGTGTATTGTATTTACCCCATTTTTTTGACATCCATTGCACTCCCATCCTTCCTGGAAGGGGGTCTTGCCCTGAATTGCCTTTCCCAAGATTTCTTCCAATTTTTTCTCCTGCAAGGTTTTTTTTTGGAATTTTTATTGTTTTCCTAGGGAGTCAAGGCCAAGGGCTGTCAAAAACAGGGCAATCCTTGCGTGACATTGGGTTATGCAAGAAATAAATTGCTTTCGTTGTAATCTGGGCTCTACTGCACTTGGCTTTTATGGATTGAGCTATGTTCACTTGAGTATCCTTAGCTTTGCTTTGATGAGCTGGAGAATGATAAATAGAACTGTGGTGATTGTGTTTTAGTATATTTTTAGGCCAAGATGTTCTGGCCTAGATTCTACTGAGCTAAACTCTGTGGACATGAGCGCTGCCTTGCTATTGTGCAATGACGTAGGCTTTATTAAGATTTATTAGCCTCGTCTAAGCTGGTCTTTGTAAGGACTGACTTGTCTTGCCTATGCCTTCTGAAATGAGATCTAAAAGGTGAACCTTGGATGAGCTCTTCTTGAAGGGACTGAAATTTGGTAGGCAAAAGATGAGTTTTCTTGGCTATGAACTGTGACGAACATTTTGTTGTGGCTTTGCTAGGCTGAGTTGGACTGCTAAAAAATTCTAGACTTTTCTGAGCGGAGCTTTGCTGAGGAAGATTTCCTTGTTCTTGTTCTAAATGTTGTGGATGAGTTACTACTAAGCTATTTTTTGATGGACCATAATTTTCTGAGCCGAATATTGCTCAGATGATTTTGTTGGACTACAGTGTGTAACAGTAAACTGTGAGAACTTATCTTATCCTTGTTTTGCAGAACCAAGTTATTCTAACTTGACTTCTAATGGAAATGAACTGTGCTGGGCTTAAGCCTAATGAGACACTACTAAACAGTTTTTGGCCCTTCTGGCCAGAACTTTGCACTGATTGGCTTGTTAGGCTGGATTTGGCTAAGCTGAACTGTATAGTAAGTGAATAGCTGCCTCAGCATGCATCTGCAAATGAAAAAAATGTAGTTATTTTCTCGGAACAGAAGGTAAGACACACATCATTTCGGCAATATAGCCCATCATCAGGGCTACCGTCTTTTTTTTTTTTTTTTTGCGAAAATCTCTTTTAACTTTTTTTGTTTATTCTTAAAATGAACTATGCTTGACTTGTTCTCCTGACTTGTCAGTGTTAACCTGGCATCTTCTTTTCTGGGCTGTGCTGGATTATGAAATCTTCCAAACCATGAGGACTTGGGACTTGAAATTTGGAATGTAGGTTACCCTTGGCCCATAGGTGCTCACTAAAAAATGGTTTTAAAAATTTCATGGTCCAAGCGTGAAATTTCTTATACTATTTTAGACCCGTTTGTATGTCTGTCCGCTTTTCACGAGAGAATTACTTAACAGATTTAGATCGGGTTTTTTTCTGTAATTTGCTTGAACATTCTGTTGATTTGCGACTTTCTCATCACGCTAAGTATCATAGTTCGCTTGCAGTACCGATTTATTAACGTGAATCCGAGAGAGACTCATCGGGCTGCAGGCATGTGGTGGGGCCCTCTTCACTCACGCGTCTGCCTCGGGGCGTAACCTTAACTCTGCTTAGTTAGCAAACAAGAGAACTACTTAACAGATTTAGATCATTTTTTTTTCTGTAATTTGCTTGAACATTACGGTTGATTTTGCGACTCATTTTATTAAGAATTATAGTTCGCTTGCAGGAGCGATATATTCACATACACACACTAAGCACACACACTAAGCACACACTAGGGACAATTTAGGATCGTCAATCCACCTAACCTGCATGTCTTTGGAAAGTGGGAGGAAACCGGAGCACCCAGAGGAAACCCACACAGACACGGGGAGAACATGCAAACTCCAAGCAGGGAGGACCTGGGAAGTGAACCCAAATCTCCTAAATGCGAGGCAGCATAGTTTACTGTCAAATAAGGCAAAGAGTACGCAATACGTGTTTCGCCCTCATTTGAGCTCATCAGGCGTACACACTCTACTGCTCCCTTCTCGGGGATCGAACCTCAGATATCAGCGTCAGTGACGAAGCACCGTTACCTAGTAGGTAACCACCCACACAATTCAGGTCGGGACTCTTTGCATTATTTGACAGTAAACTATGCAACATTCCATGATCTGCTTCTCGCAACTGAAGAGGGGCACCGTGGCGGATGTTTGCCGAATGGCAGGCCTACCACAAGCGTTACCTGGTAGATAACCACCCACACAATTCAGGTCGGGACTCAGACTACGAATGCAATGAATATATATATATGTATATATATATATTGTGCTCTGTTTGCCTGGCTCAGTTGTACTGGCCTGGGTTATAGTTGATCTGGGCTGGGCTAAATTCTGAATCTGATGATCTAGACTCTGATATACTGTTCTTCACTGTTCTTGGCCCCTCTTGGTCAGGGTAGACTGAGACCATCCAGTTTGGGCTGAGCCTTTCCAGCCTGGTGTCTTCAGAGATGTTTGTTATAAATAAGCTTCTTCTGAGGTTTTCTCTGCTGGATGTTGCTTAGCACAGCTTGCTTGGATGAAGTGTGTTAAACTAGACTGTGTTGGGGTTGTCTTAACTTTGCTTTGCTGACATTATCCAGGTTATTGAGTCTGCATTTTATTATGATCTACTTAGTAAGACTGACTGGGCAGAGAAGGGCTCAGATGGGTTGGATTCTACTGACTACATGTTGTTTCAAATTAGGGTTCTGTATCAGTCTACTTATTTAAAAAGAAGCTTCCACTCAAGATGTTTTTTATCTTTGTGGTGCTCCTGAAAATATGTGCATTCATTTTCAATGGGTTTATCCACAGTGACAATTGAATTAGATGTCCAGTCTCTACAGCTGTATGAGCTCTTGTCAAGGCCTCATGGGAGCAGATGATGCACACACCTCCTGTAATGGCAGCCCCGCCCAGCTGCACTTAAGTGTCAGGCTATAGCACAGTGGGTGCAGGTGTGTAGATAGGGATCGGCAAAAAGAACTTTGAACTGTAATTGTAAGGTGTGTCAGGAACACCAAATCGCAACACAAATTCCTCCACTCACACGCTACTTTGTGAAAATACCTTGATGCTACAGAATAACTGTGGATCATTGAACAGCAGAGTCAGAAGGCTAAGCGGCTTTATTAGCCTGATTTTGAACACAGTTACACAGGCACATTTTTTGTGCTCCATGTTGTCAGTTGTGTATTCAAAATCTTCTGGCTGGAACCTCTGGGCATAGATTAACTTAAAAGTAGAAAAAGGAACAGAGATCCTTAAATAAAGAGAAGCAAAATATGAGAATAGTTTAGACCCATGGCATGGAGTCATACACAGTAACATTACTGTCAAGGGTCCACACCAATGCACTTGAGAAGCTGCCAACCAATATTGCACTCGCTGTTTCTTTAGACATCGAGGAATGCAGGGATTGGCGGCCATTGCACCACTCAGGCACTTTGTATGCTAGCATGTTTTCCTCCTCTATCAAGGAAGCCCAAAGGATCCCTGAAGAGCAATCAGGCACTTAACTCATTTCTAAAAAAAGAAATTAGGCAAAAGGTTGCTTTTCCAAATATTGTGTAAACCGAAATTCCCATGGAGCCACACAATAAAGATATTGGGATATCAGAGTAGCTGCCAAAAATGTGTTATTGAATTATTTCCAGTGGAGTTTTTCTATTCCCAGGAGAGCCTGTTGATGAAGAACATCTATTAGATACTAGAGGAGTTGAGCTTATTCATGCCAGCCAATCGCTAGACACAAGGCCAGCTATTTAGCATCTTGAGACAGCATTCGTTACACGCTGTCAGTGGAATGCACAGCGACCAGAACCTTCTGCAACGCTTCATTTGGTTTGTATTTCTATTCTATGTCAGCTTTGCCTAGAGAATTCAGATCTTGAGCAATGGGGGAATTTGTTGTTTAATTATACCAGCTATAGTTTAGCTATAGTGTTGGGTCATGTCAGTCTCATGCATGTTTTGTTGTGCACTTTCAGTGACCAGTCCCATCAGTGTCACTGCTAGTTGGGCTGAGGTCTCACTCTGTGTGTCAGATCATATGTCTCTGCCAGTTTTATTAAGTTCCAATCAGTCTTTGGTCAATGTCAAAACCCATGCCACTTGATGCCGTTCTCTCTGTCAGATTCTGTTAGTGTGACTGAGATTTTAGTTTGGTGCCATTCTTTGGTTCATTTCAAATTTTTTGTAGTTGTGTTCAGTACTATTATGTGCTTTCAGTCTAAATAATATCAATACCACTCTGGCGACAATCTTTGTAATGAGTCCTGTGCTTCTGTCAGTTTAATCTAATGCCACACTGTGTGGAATCATTTCAGTGTTACTGCCAGTTGTGCACTGTACCTCTTTAAGTGTTATTTCTTGTTTAGTTTCATCAGGTAGTTCAGTTTAATTCTGTTCAAGGTTTTCTTCTATAATCAGCTTTGAGTATATACAAAGATATATAAGTCTACAGTAGTAATAAAGAAAAGCACTATATATTGTATATACAATATGAATACACATAACCATATTTAGACATGTAAATACAGATTAATGAACTGTAAAAGTAATACATTGGAAAGTCAGATGACATGAAGTAAAGTAAGGTAAGTTAAGATAAACTTAAGACAATAATACAGTCATGAGATCTTGGAAAAAATAAACCCGTTGGTAATTTAGGAAAGGTAAAACCAATCAGGGTCACAATGCCAAACCTGCTGCTTCTACAGTGTTGGCTAGTATCCATAACTCTGATTGAATTGTATGAAGGCCATTGTCTCCAGGACCAGGAGGAGTAACTTGGTCATAACAGCAGTGATGCAAACCACCACAGAAATAACACCAAGAAAAAAATAGAACGGGAAAAGGGGTCAGTGAGAGTTTGTCATCATGACCACGGGTTTAGTAAGTGAAATTTGGTTTGGGACCACAATTTTTCCTCTTTTTTAGTAACCACACCTGCACTTTTTTCCAACCCTAGCAGAGTTGGATACTTCTGTTAGTTTGTTGTTTCTAGTCTGAAGTAAACAGATTTTAAATATGAGAACTAACTCTTAGATAAAAGAGAAATGTGAATAATAGCCAAATACATTCAACATAATGAAAATGTACATCCTTTGACTTCAGAGTTGACTATTTTATTGCTGCAAAGTTGATATAATTAGTTATTTCCTTACCGTGTACAGGGATAACAGTGCAGAATGGTGATTAGGGCCATAGCCACTTCTAGTCCAGTCACTGCTCTTATAGAGTTTGCATGCTCTCCTGGGACTTTAGACTGACAGGTGACTCCAAGTTGGGGCCACTTTGCCCTTTGATGTACTGGCACATCTTTCCTGGTTGGTTCCTGCCTGGGACACAATATTAGCAGGATAATATCTATTTGCTGATGGCCAGATATTGGAAAAAGTGACCTCAGTAAATCTACAAGTCATACATGTGGCTTAGTGTATTCGGCTTGTAAGTCAATTGGACATTATTTTTCCAAATTATGTTCCTAATAGCAGGATGTTCTATTCACAAAAAGTAATATTGGTCTGGGAACGGGACTTCTCTAACTGCACAGGCTGTTAACATGAACAGGAATGAGGGAGGTCTGCCAATAGAATTTAGCACATGTTGAAAAGGATTGAATGAATAAGACGTTAACCACCTAAGAACCAATGGCAGCAGTTCAGCTAAGCAGATGTAAAAGGTTGGTGTGGTCCGCTATGACAAAAGCGGAACTTACTTCTAAAAACGTAAAGGTGGTAATACTTCCTGCATTACAGGATATCAGAATAACGTTAACTTTGTGGGTTAAGACAGTTTCTTTGCTGTGATAGGACTGAAAGCCAAACTGAAACATATAAGAAAACTTGTAGTGTTTAAGATTAAGACTGGAGTAAGGGTACAGCCTTTCTAAAACTTTGGAAAGAGGGTAATTTTAAAACTGGTATGTAACGTTTAAGAATTGAATGGTTTAATTTTCCTAAAAAGCATCTAATAGTGACCACAGTTTTTAAACAACTGCATTGAATTGAAGGGATAGGTTGAATTAAAACTACTAAGGCAGCGGTCTGTGTTATGCAATGTTAATGTCACTGCCAGTCATTTGGTGATCTCATTCTCTGTGTCAAGTGATGTTTTTGGTGCTATTTTCTGTGTCACATCCTATCTGTGCTACTACCTTTTAGGTTCTGTGTTTGATTATGTGAGTCTGTCTGCCACTTCTACTCAGTATCACTCTTTTCTGTTCTATCATTCTGACTGTCTATTTTTTGTAATGGAAATCTACATGTCAGATCCTATTAGTGACAGTGAAAGTTGTTTATGCGTGCCTATGTGCAAGGTCATTATAGTGTTTCTAATATTTCTTTATAGCACCATTTTGTCATGCTAGTGTCACTGCCAGTTATTTCCAGAGTAAGTCCTTGTGTTGTCTTGTGTTAGTATCACTGCTAGTTGTGTCCAGGGAAACTCTCTGCCATGTTGTCATTGTGTCCATTCTGAATGAGATAGATAGATAGATAGATAGATAGATAGATAGATAGATAGATAGATAGATAGATAGATAGATAGATAGATAGATAGATAGATAGATAGATAGATAGATAGATAGATAGATAGATAGATAGATAGATAGATAGATACTTTATTAATCCCAGGGGGAAATTCACATCTGAGTACCTCAGCTCTACAAAGTAAGGTGATGCCACATTGAATCCTGTGTTAAGTGGTGATGTGACTTTAAAGTGATGAGTGATGTTGTCTTGTTAATGGCTGCAGTTGATGTTTTTCACTCAGAATCAGGAGGAGCTTTACTTTGTCTGCTTCTCTCCTTCGCCCCCACTGGACAAAGCTTGCTATGACTCAGTTATAGCATAAAACCACAAAGAGAACTGGAACTGAAGGGCTGCAGGAAGTCATGTGGTCATAGTGGAACCTTATGACCCTAAAGACTCAGACAAGTGGCATTGCACTTCCCTTCATGAGGGCAAGGTTTAGAGCTGGCATGAGGGAAGGTTCAAGCCCTGTTGGTAGTATTCCATGCAGGATCCAAGAGCCTAGGAAATAGCAGATGACTTATGAATGTCATAAGACTGATGCGATGGGAGAACAAGGGGGAAAAGGACGTACCCAATCTTTCAATGTACTCAAGGATACCTATTTGGCTGAAATCTTGGTAACTTACTTTTTCACATTTGAAATCCGATTTACTAAAATCATTAATGAATTCTCCATCCATCCATCTTCTTATCCCCTTTATCCAGGGCAGGGTCACAATGTAGCTGGAGACTATCCGTTCTTAAAAATTATTAGTATTATTTTGCTTCTTCTTTTTTTTTTTTTTGCAGTTTTGCACATCTGTCCAAAGTGTCCTTTTCACCAGCTGACTTAAAGACTGGTGAGTCAACACAAACCAGTTCTATCTTGCTGATGTATCTTCCTCCTCACAAGTAGGTGCTTCAGGCGGCTGGTTGGAACATTCACTTTGGCACACTGCATTCAGATTCTGAATTGTTCATTTGCACTGAATCCACCCTCAGGGTCAAGAGTTTATAGTTTCGTTTATTTTAAGCCTTAAAAGCCTTGATTTCCGGTCTGTGGTTTCTTGCGTCTGCACTACCTGTCACTTCAGAGAAGAAACAAAAGAAGTCAGCATGACATACAGTGTGTTGCAGTGCCAGGAAATCATAAAACGTCAGCCTTGGTGACAAGACTGTGTAGAAGATATGCCAGTGATGAGATTTGTGTAGCCCACAGTAGGAGAACTGGGGGGGGGGGGGGGGGGGGGGGGGGCACAATGGCACACATATTCATTCCAGCAATACTATTAATTGCACACAGAGCTGTATATAGCATAGTAATGTAGCTCGGCCTCCTATTGTAGGGCATCTTTTAAAATATTTACAATTTCTGTCATGCTCTTGTCTTTCTATGGGTGCCCACTGCCCAAGACCTGCTCTATAGAATGCTTAAAACATCTCATCAGTCATCTGCTGGAGTATAAGTCTCTGTTCCTCTCTGTCGATTTTTCAAGACCTATGTTCAAGTTTCATGTGGTAAGGCTATAAACAAGAATGAATGCTTTCTGAAGAATGTCACACTACTAAAATCCAAGAGTATCAATAAACTATTTTCAGTAAACATTTAACTGAAGAAGAGAAACGCAAACATTAATGTTTGCATACATATTCAAGCCCTACACATTGATACTTTCTCAAGAAACCTTTTTCTGCAATAACAGCCTTAATCCTTTTGGGGTATTTACCAGTTTTACACATTGTTCAGGAGTGATTCTTCCCAATTTTTCTTTATAAAGATCCTCTAGGTAGGTGGGATGGTTACTCTGGACACCAGTTTTCAGATACTGATTCTCAGTAGGGTTAAGATCAGGGCTTTGACCTGGCCATTCCAAAATATTCATTTTCTGTTTTTGAGCCATTCCTGTGTCACTTTAGTCTTATGCTTAGGGTCATTGTCATATAAAAGATTAATCTTCTCCCAAGCCATAGGTTCATAGCAGATTGGACCATGTTCTCATGCAATATTGTGAAGTGTTTGAGTCTAGCCATTGCTCCTTCAACTCTGACAAGATTCCCAGTCCCAGCACATGAAAAGCATCCCCACAGCATAATGCTACCACTACCATATTTCACTGTAGGTATGATGTTTCTTGAGGCATGGGCAGTGTTAGTTTTATGCCACACACACCTCTTTGAAGTCTGGCAAAAAGTTCTCTTTTGGTCTCACCTGATCATTAAACCTGCTCCCACATCTTAACATGGCCTTTCTCATGTTTTGTAGCAAATGCCATACATGCTTTTATGTGGACCTTCCAAAGGAATGGTTTCTTTCTGGTTACCCTCCCGTAAAGTCCTGTTTTATGAAGAGCTCTTGAAATTGTGGACCTATGCACCTTCACTCAAGTTTCAGCCAAAGATCATCGCAGACTTCTGAGAATAATGGTTGTGTTTTTAGTAGCTTCTCTCACCAGTTGATGTCTTCCTCTGATGTTTAGTTTTGAAGGACAGCATGTCCTAGTAAGAATCAGGATGCTGTGATGAACCTTCCACTTTCTGATGATTGATTCAACAGTGCTTAACAGGACATTAAAACTCTTCAATATTTTTGTAGCCATTTTTGCCTTGTACAGTATATTTCAAGTAGTACCTAATTATGTTTAATAATGGTCAAATGACTGTTATATTTATACAGTGTCACAGACGGCCGGGGTCCTTGTCTGGCCGGGACACCTCTTCACTATATAGACCAGGGGAGCAAGCCTGATCAGAACAGTACCTCCATCAGTATACTAGATGGCAGGCCCCCCTGGGTGGCAGCGGTGCCTTGGATTCCCGCTGGACTCCATGGGAGATGGTGTTCTCTACAACCCTGTTGGGATCTGGGTTGCCGACAGGGGGTGCTGCAGTTGTTCCTGAGCTCGTTTGGGTGGTCCTTCCTCCACACCCGGAAGTGCAGCTGGAAATAGGTCATCAAACACCTGGAGCACTTCCGGGTGGGCTATAAAAGGAGCCAGCAGCCACCACTCCAGGAGCCAGAGCTGGGAGGAGAGGGACTAAGCTAGCCGGTGAGGAGTGGTGAAGAGTGAAGAAGTATAATATTGTGCAGTATTGTGCTTTAGACTGTATGTTGTGGACTCGTGGGAACGGGGAAGACACTCTCCACAAGTAAAGGAAAATAAAAGCACTTTGTTTTAGTAGTGTGCCTCCCGTGCCTGTCTGTGTCGGGTTAAGCGCTGGTATAGCGCCATCTACAGTCACAACAGTTTGTGATTAATTTGTCATTAGTGTAAACTTGGAACTTACAAAGCACAGCGGTTTAAATACTTGTGGTTACACTAACTTTTAAGTTTTTCTTCTTCAGTTAAATATCTACAGAAAATTGTTTATTTTGATTTTAGAAAAAATACGAAATGGACAAATATGTGTACAAATCTTCATCATTCAGAAAATTATGATGGCTTTCAAGAGAATTGAATAGTTTTTCTCACCACTACAAATGATCTTGATAAGAGTATAAAAAAGCTGATTAAGTATGCAGATGATACCAAACTAGGTGGAAATGCAGATAATCTAGAATCAGCCAAATTGTGACAGATGTGCCAGGACAGAATTCAGATTTGGGCCTTAATACTGTATACAGTAAGTAATGAAAAGTATAACACTTGCTTACTTAGTTCCTCTTCTCCCATTATACCTTACTCTGTTGTGGTCTTGAGCCATTGATTATATTTTATTTTGTCCTTTGTCAGGATCTTCATTTATTCAATGGTCATATCTCTGTTTCTGGTTGCTTCTTTGATGTTTTCTTCCCATCCCCTTCTAGGTCTTCTTCTTGGTCTTTTTCACACTTCATTCTGAACACATTTTTGGGATACTTTGTTTCATTCTTCCTTATTATGTAGCTGTTTTATTTCTTTGATCTCCACGAGTGTTTGTATTTGCAACATCTCTTTTTGTTTTACCTAATATACTGTATTACTCACCTTAAATACATTATTTCAGCTGCTGTTATTTTAAATCTTTCTTTATCCAGTAATAACTAAAATTCTGCAGAATATATTATTGGTATATACTGTATATGGTTTTATATACAGTAGATGCATGTTCATTTTTATACTTAATTTATACTTAATTCTTTCTTCCTTATTAGGGTGTTATTAATTCGATAGTAAACTTTATTTGCCTTGTGTATTTTGTTTCTAATTTATTTATCAATCTTTAAATCTTCCCTTGTTAATTCTCCCAGGTACTCAAATACTGATACATTTTGTACTTGTTTTCCTTCTTTCCATATCCACATTTGCAGTTTCTCCTCTTGTTTTTCCCTTGTTATTGTCAATACTTTACTTTTCTCTACATTTATTAAAATACCTTTTCTAGCTTACTCTTCCATGTAATTATGTTGCATTCCGTTTACCTTTGAAATCATATGTTGGAGCTGGGAATTATATCACACCTGAATTGACTGTGTTCCAATTAAATATTTGGAAAGCCTTTGTGTGCTTACTCTTTTGGAATATGGACAACTATTGAACAACACGTTGTGCTGTATTTTGCACATCCAAACACTGTAAGACATGTTCACAGATAGAAATTAGACAGTGCTGTGTGTTCAACTAATTTAATAAGACTCAAATAGACAGAAGTGCTACTAAGCAGTATAATACTACAGCTGTCATTTCTGTTCATGTGCAGTGTAGTCATCTTGGAATTTGATGTTGAGGTTGGTGAGGCTCTCCCAACTTTCTGAGTAGCAAATCCAGATTGTTGGGGTGTTCCAGTTGATACTTCCAACAGGAATCCTGGAAATTCAGCATTACTTTTGCTTTCCTCACATTTTGCAATTAATGTTATATCATCCAGCGTTACACATAAGAATTAAAGATATTAGACAGGAATACAGAATAGGAGGTTTGAAACTTGAAAGTGCACCTTATGAGAAATGCCCAAGAATCATAGTGGACTCGTCACTATATACAGAAACAAGTTAAGGGTAGATTTCACACAAATGTTAGAGTATTTTTTCCAGAACCATAGACACTTGAAATGAGTTTCCAAGGAGTATGGTAGATAATAGTATCTTAAATGTCCTTCAGATCTCAGCTTGATGTTTTTCTGGACAATTTAGGCGCATAGGACTGACCAGCTTGTAAGGTTAGATGGCCTGTTCTTGCCAGTACTGTTTTGAATGAAGAAGTGCTATTCACATTAAGACTGGGAGCATTTCCTCATACCAGATACAAGACTTCCTCTAACCCAGCCTGCCTCTTGAATATCTGCAAATGGCAAAAGTGTGGCAGCCGGGGGAGGAAAAGTAGTCGGCAGCCTGATTCTGGAGAAACATTACTTGTTGCGCTACAAAGCAGAGGGAATGGATAAAAATAAGAAGACTCTAGAGACCACTTTGGACATTCTTGTGGATTATTGCTCTTGCTGGCTTTTGCAAAATGTTGCACTGTGATTGCATCATGATGGAAAGTGTGCCTTATTAAACCCCTGCTGACAAGAAATAAAACTTACGAAAATATCCTTTTTTAACCTCATAATCATTTGTGTAAATGAATGAGTTTTTATTGGAACAGACTGTTAGTCTGTGAAGTGTTAATGTGTCAGCTGCTGTTGTTCATAACCATGTGTCATCAAACCCATAGCATTACCACATCACTAGCATGTGAAACCAGGACTTTAGACTGAGTACCCCGAGGAGGTGACAGCTTAGGCTGTGGTCCCTTTATCCCTGCCTGTGCCAAGTCTCTACTCAACTGACTTTACCCCTGGGTACGCAGTCATAGCCCAAGTGATCCATTCTGTGCTTTTATAATTCTAGCGTAAATTGCATGTGTGAATCCCACAGCGGTATAAGTAATGAACATATTAATACAGGTGATGAAAAGAACGCATCAGCTCAGCTACACCTCTGCTCCCAGAGTAAAGAGCGCTTTCCTGTCTTGCATCTCTTTTTTAATTATTTTTTTTTACTATTAATAATCAACATTGAATTAAGTTTAAAAAAAACTACACTCCTAGCACATTTGACTAATGTGACAATGTTTCACAAAAGTAATGTGTTGTTTTTTGTTACTTTTGCCAATAAAGGCACAAGGAAAAAGTTTAAAAGTTCATTTTTTCAAAATGAAGAACATTTTCTAATTTGTAGTTCACAAATTATTAAATAGATAGATAGATAGATAGATAGATAGATAGATAGATAGATAGATAGATAGATAGATAGATACTTTCTTGCCATCAAATCCACCCTCATTCTAAAGAGCATCTAGAAAACAAAATGTGTGAATACAAGGTCCAACATAAGGGTTTTTTAAAACTCATTGACATGTTACTGTATCAGAATTTAAAATGGTAAAATATAACATTTCACTCGACTAATTCAGCCAAGGGGTGAGTTCACATGTGAGTGTGTGTGGCCCTGCAATGGACTAGCGTTCCATCCTGCCTTCTGACCAACATTGTCAGGATAGGCCCCAGCCTTCCACGACTCTGATTTGGATCACACGGGTTTGAGAGTGTTACCTTACCCTGTAATCATCATCATACAATTGTTTTTTTTAAATAAACACTGCACTACCCTCTGATAGCCTGCTGCCCCATCCAGTAGTGGTTCCTTTCATTATAAAATTTGTATTAAGGTTTAGACAAATGATACATGAATGGGAGGATTATTGAATCTTATGCCCTTTTACGTGACACACATCAACCTCAGATTCTAATGTCTTCAAAGACTATGAGAAGTCAAGTAGTCTTCTTCTCTAATTCCCAGGGCAGTACAAGTGAATCTTTTCAATTGTGTAAGTCTGGGAACCTAATGTTTGAAGATTGCTTGCTTGAACCTGAGACATTACTTGTGGAATGAGCATAGGCCAGCATGTAGGTCTGCGGAGGAACCTGAGCTGCATGGCGTTTCAAATAGAATAAGGCCTCAGGCAGGAGACCTGCAAGGTTGCCACTTACTGGCAAACAAAATAACTGACTTTTTATATTTTGGACATGTCTTTAGCTTGACAGGGCTTGTTATTCTGCACTCTTTTGAAGAGATAATCACCACATATGGCAAACAAGAGCAGTCTGGGTTGAGTCTGGTGTAAAACAGTCAATGAGTGCTCTGTGCCTGGTGTTAATCAATTTTAAAGTGTTAAACTCTATACCTCGCATTTTGCTACACATTTTGCTTTTATAGCAAGCACATTGGGAAACTGTGAACTGTAACTTGAAATTGTTTTGAAGTATCAAAGTGAAAAGGACTTTTCAAGCTATTTTGGTCAGAACATGTTTCCGGACAAAATATTTTCTTATATTGATTACAAAGGATAAACCAGCCAAATGTTTCCTAGTGTAATCTGGTCACCTTCTTTGTGGGTTAAGGTTGCTGACAGGGTTGTAGAACCCAGCTGGAAGAGGCTGACCGATAATATGGGATGTGCCCCATTATCAGTCAAAAACAAAGTAGACACCAAGTAAACGTATGCATCCAATGAATGCTACATAGGGTTCCAGAAGTGACCACTCGCCCAGTGTCCATCTTCAGGACACTACTACAGAAGAGATCTTATTTACATCTATCCTGGCAAGGTTTGTATCAAGAATCACGAGAAATGGATTGTTCCAGTAGTGTAACCTACATTCAAAAGTGGTGAGTTTGCTGCCTTGTAAAAGCTAAACAATTTTCAAAGTGTTAAAAGCTACCTTGAACCTGATATGTGCCACCATTTACCTTGCCCTGTGTTACTGAGCCTGTCCAGTAGTGGTAGATGACTCCATAGTGTTGTCCAACTGACTCAGTCCCCAGGCCTGATGAACTGGGACTACTGCATCTTACAGGTTTCAGGCTGGAACTCCACCCTAGCACAGTGATTGCTTCCTAATAATCACTTCATAATGAATGGATCTGGTTCTGGACTTTAACATGAAGGAATGTGTGATGAATTAATCAGACACCAAGAGAATGTGTTAAGTACACTTAGACTCAGACATGTATACATAGTTTCTTGTAGCTGTGATGTAGCAGCATTACCCCCTGTTTTGCCATAAGCAAACAGTAAAATGTGAATAACTAATACAAATAACAACCCCCCCACCCACCCCAGCCCCTTAAATTGTTTCCATGCTAAAAACATTTTATCCTCACTGTAGTCTGTCAAGATAATTTAGTTATTTGTTATACTGTCCAGGTTTGGCTATTGCCTCCATTAAATAGTATGGGTTGAGGCTGCATCTAATCCAGTGGTATAAAACGTGTGTTTTACAAATAAGTGGACAGATCCAGAGATTGATATCTATCTATCTATCTATCTATCTATCTATCTATCTATCTATCTATCTATCTATCTATCTATCTATCTATCTATCTATCTATCGTTAATTGCAGTTTTGTTGTAAAAGGCAATTTGTGTAGAATACCTCCAAAATTATAAAGACTGATTATCTTAACCACTCTACAATTTACTTATGTTTACTGTTTCCAAAGACAAAGCTGCTAATGTGACTTCTTAGGTTATTATATAGAATCAAATAGTTCTGCCTGTAAAGGTTTCTTCTTCTTCCTCTTCTTCTTCGTCTTTAACAAAAATGTTGTCATTGCGGACAAACTGGTAGAGGAATTTCGGGTTAGTAGAGTTCATAAGTGTAGTGGGGGAGGATGCAGCTCGCATTGATTTCTGCCTTTTGAGTTTACGTTCCAGTCTGGTGTTGTGATCAGTAAAAATCACTTGCTGAATTTGCTAAGAGCGCCGCGTACGTTCACGGACTGCGATTTTATGTTTCTGGTAATGATTTCTGGGCAGTACATTGGACTCCTCGTCGCCCTTTAAAGGTATGAAGCGCAGGTCATATTAAAAGCAAGTTTTTTAACTAGATAAACGGGGACATTGTAGGACCCTTTTTAAGTTATGTTTCGAAATGCTACTCACTGTTTCTCAGATCAAGCTAGCGGTGGCACGCTTGACGATCACCTAGCGAGCTTTTCTGTCACTTGACGTGTTTTCATTTCTTTTTTCAAACCACTGAAACAAGATGAGCATTCATTTGACCTTAAGGGTGTTCTTTTTGGGAATTTATGTGAGAAGTGGGGTGGGTGGCTTCATTCTTCCTTTTCCACTCGAGACGCTTGTGGTCGATTTCTGACAGGGACCTGGAAGTGATACTAACCCCGGCGGCTTGCTTCATAAAGGGAAGGCACACGGCTGCTTGCGTGTGCCTGTCTGGAAATGTGCCAGGCGTTTGCAGCGATTACGTGCCGGCGTGAGGGACTCTCTGTGACTTTCGTTTGTACTCCAAGGTACACCTGAAGGTGGCTCAACAGGTTACACTTAAAATCGCTGTCACTTCTGATGCGACAGTGTAGAGAACATAAGCGACAGGGCAACATCACTAAAGTATCTACAGGGCACGTCAACGGCAGGCATTTTAAAGGGTCGTTTCTATTTAGATTCACCCTTTCAGCGATATGAAGCACTAGTGTCTCGGGCAATCCTCCGAATACCGGTCCCAAATTATTTAACAACTCTTTTCCCATCGAGTGGACAATACTACACTGAAAGCCGCGAAAAAACATTTATTGCAAGACAATAAGATGTATTTCCAATATTTTGTATTAATTCCAGCACAACAGCTGCAACGTCTCTTAGTGGTAACGGTTCAACACGGAGCAACTAAATGTTGTAGTTATCGCTGAGCAAATGCATATAATTGCCGAAAAGATTGCGTTTGTGGCAGTTGCGCCACTGAAAGGTCGACAAGTAACTGGCGAACAGTCCACGCAACCTGTATTTTTAAATAAGTAAGCTGGTTATAACTAACCTTATTGCTCCCGCTCCTAAATATTGTCCACTCGATAGGAAAAGAGTTGTTAAATAATTTGGGACCGGTATTCGGAGGATTGCCGTGTCTCGCTGTGCCAAGTCCGATTAAGTGTTTAATCAGCTATGTCGGCTAGAAGGAACACTTCACCGCTTTGATAGTTCACTGCAACAACTTGAAGAAAATCGCCAGTCTGGTGTACAAGCGGATGAAACAATCGCTAAAAAAATAAAGATATTCCGAAGTAGCATTTTAACTTCATCAAAAGCGATAGAAAAATATGAAAGCCAGCTAAAGCAAAGCAGTATTCGACTGGTAAATGGGCTATCTATCTATCTATCTATCTATCTATCTATCTATCTATCTATCTATCTATCTATCTATCTATCTATCTATCTATCTATCTATCTATCTATGCCTGTTACTTCAGTTATTACAGTTGTTATATGTTCAAACACCAATGGCTGAAGAGTGGATAAGACACATATCCATCCTAAAATAATGGCTCTTTTAATATACTTTTCATCGTTGAACCTTTGCATGAGATAAATCTATGCCATTCTGGAAAAGGGTCTTTGCTTATGAAATTGGTTCCTTGGGTTTTGAAAACGTTCCTAATATGTAGATAAAACAAAAATCTTTAATGTATGGTATTATATTGTAAAAAATGGCACTGTGTATTTTACTTAAAATTACTGGCAACAAGGTTGCTAGTAATAATGTTGATATTACAGCAAGAAACTGGACATGAAAATAATAGTATGTACTTCACAGTAATTTTCTTAACGATAAACACGTGAAGGTCACTCACGTTCACTAAAATGTTGCCATACTTTAACGATTTTATTCCACAAAAGGTACGGTGTCGTTTCTTCCTGCAAGACGCACTGTGGACAGTGTCTGTATCTGCACAGTCCCCTGGCGTTCATAAAGGAATGGAGCGGCAGGCCTCCCGAATGGTCGTCATGTCGTCTGGTGAGTTGAGGCCGTTCTCTCCCAGGGCACATGTCTGCGGTGGCGGAGATTGGGCATTCACCATCCAAACGGACCTTGGCATTGATTAGCTTATAGGTCTTTGCTTCCATAGGTCATATGGGACCAGAACTGGAGACACTCAAAACATTATTTTTAGTGTGAAAACACCAGTAAAATTACAACAGTTTTTTTACAATGCTATAGCAGCGGGATACGAACAGATAAAGACATTCTGAATTTACCCTGTTTACATAGTGAGAGTTCTTTTAGAATCACGAGTTCATTGGTATTTCACAAATTCTCTTATCATTTATTTCTGATTATGGAACCTGCTGCGCATCTAAATAAATCTGGAACCGTTATATGGATGATCCTTTTGGGAGCCAAAACTGATTCCCTTGAGTATTGCTTTCAGAAACACGGACCTATATTTTCAGAGTACAAACATAATTATTATACATTATCAGTTAAACGATAACGTGTAAATAACAAATGCACATAAATTAGCTTGCCCAAATGCCGAAAGGTGTTTTAAAAAATTGACATATTTTAAAGCCAACTCTTCTATCCGAGCAAAGGCAGTAGAAGCCGGAGGCTATCCTGACGGCACAGGACTCAAGGCAAAAATGTCTGAACAAGAAGCCAGTCCACGCACACACCCACAAATAACTTTTCCTAATTCAATGCCAATGTTAGATGTTTTCTTCTTCTCTCGGAACTTGAAGATATTTTCAACTTCACTGCCCGTTGCCTAAATGAAAAAACTTTCCAGAAATTTGCCGTACTGTTGACCTGGTGACGAAAAGTTTAATTCAGAAAAATAAATATATCTGTAGTTTAAATCGTATTAATGTACGCCAAAAATAGTTTGCATCTTTGCCGTTGATGGATAAACTGATAGGTGTTTCTATCAGCATAAACAATTGAGATATGCTGATGTAAAATCAAAAGGATCCCATAATAACTTGGATACATCTCTGTGCGTCGTCAGTAATATATACTTAAAGGTCCTGTAGTTATATGGTTAGGCGATTCTTTTGTATGTGTATTCTCTCTGTTAAACGCCTTGAAACAAAGAGTACATTGTCAGGACTTGATCTTAGGATCTAACGATAAATAAATTATAAGTTAAACAAGTATAATTCAAAAATGATTCCTTTCGGCAATTGTATTCATTAAGAATCTTTACAGAAATAATTCCACGTGGGCGAGCTGGAATAAGCCGACCGTTACGTGGGCGAACCCCAAAAAGACTCCCGTTGGGCAAAGCGCTTGCTGTGGTTGAACGCATAGCAGTAGCTTTCATTCATTAAACGTACACGTACAACCTTATGTTCCTCTCTGTATAACAACTTTCTCAAACTGATGTGCTGTAGTTGACAGATTTGTCTACATTTACTTGCTTATGGCACTGGTGATGTGCGGTACACTGGCACATATTTAAGACGTGGATGAAAAAGAACAACTGCACCTTCTTGTTTGTTTTAATTCACTGGCACTGGGTACAACATTACACTAAAAGGTGTAATAAAATTAAACCAAACTAAAGAAATAATACAGTTTGTAGTTAATCAAAGGGTGTTGCGCGTAGGTTCAGTCTCAGTGCGAAACCGAGATCACCGAATCTCTTGTACGGTAACTCATGAATTTCCACAAATTTACGATTGCTCTGCATGGGTTAAGCGCTACGTTAACATCCACAGAAAAAAAACAAAGTCAAGCTTATTTTGTGTTGTAGCCAATGAGAAGGTAAATACTATTTACTCTGTACCCGAAAAAAATGGCATAGTCGGCTGAGCGAAAGCTGCGTATAGTTTTCAAAAAAGAAGACGCCATCAGCCTCCTTAGGGTGAGGTACCGACATCACAGCACCGCTTATGTGACGGTTCCCTTTTTAGCTGTATATAAATCAAATAACATCAAATCAAGACTGCGACTCGGGCATTGGCAACAGATTGATCGCGCACCAGCTTTACGCATATATCCACCACTCACTAATTGCAATTTGGAGCTGCGATCGTAATTATTTTTATTATTATAACTACTCATTTGAACCTTGAACTAAAAATGAGTTTTAACTTGAAATGTAAATCGATCATTCTTTCCTTCCATACATTCATCTATCATCTCCAATCGCTTATTCCAGCAGTGAATGCCAAACGCAGCCACCGAGTACCATTGTACTTAATCCTTTTCAATTCAACAATATCTGTAATCAGTCACATTTAAGTAACTGCTCCATTTTTTCTCCCACACCACAGAGGACAATGCCAGATAAGCAAGTATAGCTTTAAAGAGAGATCAAAGTACTGTCCACATCCCTATACAATGGATCGGGATATGCTTATTGATTTCTTTTAATCTTAAGCATTCGTTTTCCTTAGCAAATCATACCTTCGATTGTTTTTAAATGCATTCCTTTACAAATAAGTGTTTCTGGACAACCTCACCTTCACAGACAGAAATTAATAGAATGACAGGAGTGAAAACCAGAAAGTACATGTGGCACTTAGCTATCTAATTTAGGAAAGACTGTTTTAACAGCTTATGCAGAACAAGATCCTCCTTAGGAACAAGAAGCAATATATATATATATATATATATATATATATATATATATATATGGTGGATGACACAGGTTGACTAACATTGCAGCTGGGATCAATAGTTCCTTACCTGGCCAGGATGCCTTTAAAATAGAGGGACATAGATTGACAGGCATCCCAGCCAGTTTGGTTGCTAGGACCTTTCCCAGCCAGAAGGTCATAATAATGGAAGGACAGAGGGAGACTGCCTCCCAGGGTCATGTATTCTCTTGATAGATAGATAGATAGATAGATAGATAGATAGATAGATAGATAGATAGATAGATAGATAGATAGATAGATAGATACTTTATTAATCCCAATGGGAAATTCACATTCTTCAGCAGCAGCATACTGATACAATAAATAATATTAAATTAAAGAATGATAATAATGCAGGTGAAAAACAGACAATAACTATGTATAATGTTAAATGTTAACGTTTACCCCCCCGGGTGGAATTAAAGATTCGCATAGTTTGGGGGAGGAACGATCTCCTCAATCTGTCAGTGGAGCAGGACAGTGACAGCAGTCTGTCGCTGAAGCTGCTCTTCTGTCTGGAGATGATACTATTAAGTGGATGCAGTGGATTCTCCATAATTGATAGGAGCCTGCTGAGCGCCCTTCGCTCTGCCACAGATGTTAAACTGTCCAGCTCCCTGCCAACAATAGAGCCTGCCTTCCTCACCAGTTTGTCCAGGCGTGAGGCGTCTTTCCTCTTAATGCTGCCTCCCCAGCACACCACCGCGTAGAAGAGGGTGCTCGCCACAACTGTCTGATAGAACATCTGCAGCATCTTATTGCAGATGTTGAAGGACGCCAGCCTTCTAAGGTAGTATAACCGGCTCTGATACACTGTGTGGCAAAATCCCTATGGTGTAGCTTTCAATTGTACACCTTTAGGGGCACATGGGAGCTGTAGCCCTGATTGGCAGCCCTGCTGGGGTACCTGGGTGCTGCCTGAGGGAGCTGCTGTGAGGTAACTTCACCCAATTAAGGAGATTGCATCTGACACAGAAGCGCTTCCTGGTTGTAATTGCTGTCACACTGGAAATACTCCTGGATCCAACATGAAAGGAGCTGTTTTGCCACACCAAGGCAATTCAGAGATGGTAAAGGAGAGGATGATTCTCGCCTGGGGATGAGTAGAGGAGAACAGAAAAAGAAAAAAAAAGAATGACAAAAGAACTGTATATGTGTTGTGCATTCTGAAGAAATTGTGAAAATAATATATATATGTGTGTGTGTGTGTGTGTGTACGTGTGTGTGTGTTTGTATAAAGTTATAAAAATAAACCCATAATATTTTAGAAATACTTTTACTTATCAAAACTCATTGGATTTGAAAGGAAAACACAATGTAGCAATGGAACAGGCACAAAAGCCAAAGCAAATTGTACTGTGCCATTGTGTCTTTCTGCTCAGGCTGCTTCCTCACCTTTTCCAGCTCTTCGCCATCTGCATTCTCACCTTCCATCCCTCTCTTTCTCTGTCTCCTCAATCTCTTCTTCCTACCTCCAGACTGTAGACTTCATAGCCTCCATCAGCACCTCTCTCTGTTAGAGAGTTAAGTACTCTGAGTCTCTTTTAGCAGCTCCTGTAGGCTTTCCTTATGCCCACTAGAATCCTGGGCACTTGCTGACAGGCACAAAGATTTCTGTCCCCGTTCTCATGACTTCAATTAGTCAGTCAATTACTTGTTATCAGTCTTTATTTTATTTTGCATTCCCTCACAGTGCAAACAAGACTGTAATGAAAAGTATCAGAATATATATTCAAACATTTAAAAGTCAGAAGAAAGCAAAAAGTACAATGACCACACTAAACAGGGTGTAGATTGATGATATGATGTGACATTACCATAAAATTGGCATTGAGCATTGTTCCAGCACTTAAAAGTAGGTATAGCTGATTCAAATGTGATGAAAAAGTGAATATCTTTGGCTAATCTAAATAAGATCACTGATCATTGATGGAGTGTCAGAGATAATGTGTAAATATTGCATTATTAAGAACTTCCACCCGCTGTTGGCTCCATCTGCCCACACTGGCATGTACTCCTGTTTTATAACTGCCATCATGGGTTTTTCCCCCACCTTTTCAGTCCTTCCTCTGCTAAACCAGACAGCCATTTCCACCACAGTATATAGGACATCTTAGACTGTCAAAGAAGGGCATTGGAGACAACTGGGCAACACCAATCTGACTAAATTTGAAAGAGATCACATGGCACATGGTCCCAATAAAAAAAAAAAAATGTTCAGATTGTACAAAGGGTTAAATGCATGCTGAGCCCCCTGCATTTGGACCTCCTTGTTACCTTTGTCTGCCCTCTGTCACCCAGAATGTGGCAAGGAAGGAGTTAAGAAATATGGGAGTGTGATGAGAGCAGTAAGTTGCTAGCATCGGATGCTCCCACATGAGCGCTTTGGCACCACCGCGTCCTGCTGCTCGCCAGCCAGAGCAAAGGTCTTGAGCTTTTCTCATTGTCCACAAGCAGCTCCTGCTATTTTTAGTGGGCTGCCCACTATTTTCCCCTCAGAATGTCCTTCGGAATTTACTTATTTTTTAATTAACCGGCTCTAGAGGAAGTTTGCAACTGGATGGAGACTTGAAATAATTGTTAGAAGAGGAAAAAATAGTGATTTAAAATAGAAATGCATGGAAGCTGTAGGTGAAGCACACTGCAAAGGTGAATTGGCAGGACTTCTAACATTTGTTGTTCTTCTCGCTTTCTTGGCCTCTGAAGGACAGTGAAAATATCAGGCAGAATGCTGAGTCGAGTTCTCTCAACAGTACAGAAACACAGGGTAAGGACTACAATTCTGATAAAGGGAGCTGCTGTGTAGGGAGGTCACAATGAAAGGCGCTATATGGCAGGGTTCAGTTGTTTGTTGTTTTGCTTGCAGTCCTACTTTTTCTCCATCTCTTTCATTTCACTTGGTTTACTGTCCACTGTATTGATTTTTTTTTAATCAGAAAATGTCAGGTGGTCATTTTCTCTGTCACTTGTAGTTATTTGAGCTGAAGTAAAAAGGCAGAAGAGCATTGGCTGTGATAAGATATACCAAGTTCAAGGTGGAGGGGATGAGAACATGGGGAAGGTCAAAGAAGACATGGTTAGAGGTAGTATCAGAGGGTATAAAAAGAATGGAAGAAAGGATGTCCAGGACCACAAAGACAAAGAGGAGAAACATTTAGGGGGCAACTAGCTAACCAGGACAAAACAGCGATGATGATGATGATGATGGATGTCTCCCAATTCTCAATCAGAGAGTTGTAGCCAACCCCATGGCCCAGGAGCCTTATGCCTTTTTGTTATTGGCTGCCATGTTTAGTCTTGTAAATTAAATACAAACAGGCGTATTGTTTGTATTTTATTACTAAAAGTTTTTACTGATTCAGCTCACTGAGGTGTCATAACCACAAGGACAAAAAAAAAACAGAAAAAAGGCCAGCAGTTAACCAATGACAGGAAACAAATCCTTTAGTATCAGCCCCTTTCCAAGCTGGACACGGCCTAGTAGTCAAGGCTGTTCCAGTGTGCTGATGTCACAACCTGGCCTGCTTCTGGCCTGTTTCACCCTCTCTGACCGGTGTGTCTTCATAAGTGTCTGCGTCCACGCTTTCCCTGTTCACAGTGAGTTTCAAAGCCTGTCTTACACTTCTGTAAGCAGCACTTCTCCAAGTAAGATGTGCTTAGTATGGCTTTCTCCTTTACAGGAGGAACTCTTCCCAATCGTCTCACTTTCTTTGAAGTCCAGGGTGCCCTAAACCTACTTCATTCTGCTTTATGGACTGTCTCTAGCCACCACATGGAGTGGTAGATGTGGTTGGGCACCTTACGCTGACTACACTCCTTACCTCACTTGAGGCACTTCCTAAGCAAGAATTCAGAATTCACTAAATTTCCCAGATTTTCCAGCTTGGCCTGTGGCATTTCAACCCAAAGGTTTGTTCAGTACCCCATGACATTCAATATGGCAGGAGGAACTTTCTATAAAACCTTGTGGTTCTTTTGTATTAGTCTAGGTCCATCTTGATTGAGCTCTCATTTGTCTGCTGTACAGTGGAACTGCATGTCAGATACAAGCCATGTCACCCTTAACCTTAACCTTGATGTGTCATCATCCTCATGTTATGAAGTAAAAGTAGGGATGGATGTCACCCTAAGTGAGATTTAAAAGCACTTTAGACTATGCACCGACCAGTGTGACATGCCTGGGGTTGGCACTCTGTACGTGTAAAAAGCATTGCATGTGGTGTTTTTTTCAAGAATATGTGCCATCCATTCATCCATGCATTATCAAACCCACTTACATCTAGAAAGGTGCTATACAAATGAAAGCTAACATACTTGTTTTACTGTCTTTAAACTTCATCTTTTGAATATCATGGTCTGAGGAGCAAAAGGTGGTCTCTGATGTCTTTTGGAATAATTGTTCGATAGCATGACATGTGGCTCCCCCTTGTGTGCAGCTGGTGGGCCTGACTGCTCCATCTCTTTGACTTTTCTGGCCATTTCTTCTATTACTCAGTTCGTCTCCATTGGGTCCCTCATAGTGAATGTTTATTGTTTCTGTCCTTGTCATTGTCTTTTGTACATGCTGCAACTCCATATGACTGCCTAGTGATAAGAATGGAACTACATAACCTGCAGTTTCTGCAGTTCATTTGCAGTTTTTACTATACATCACCTCTTTACAAGTGTGAATCATCATGATTAGCTCACCTCTCTTTGCATTCCTCGCAGTACTTTGCACTTTAAAAAACTTAAATGATGCTTCTTCAGGTAGGTCAAGATGAAAACATGTGCATTGTCATAAGCTGAAATGACTCTTTCCAGAAAAGTGATTTTTGAAAAGCTTTCCTTCCTCCCTGTAACAAGCTCAGCGTGTAAACACTTCCTCTCTGAAATCTGGTGGCGCTCCTCCAAAGCTGTTAGGGGCCTTGAAAAGCTGCACACGTCCAGGAAGTACAGTAGCACAATGAGCACTGTGGGTCTTGCACACTTTCAGTCACACTCCTCACTGTCTCTCACCCTGCACACACTCAGCTTGACATTCTTAATCACATTCCTCATTGTCTCAGTTTACATGGAGCCATTTCAGCTAAACTCACATGGTGTCTCACTACGCATCTGCACACTCTAACTTGAACCAGTCTCTACAACACTTTTCACACTCCTTGATATCTTTGTTCACATACAGTATGCACAGTTTGAAAGAACTGAACAGAAAGGTCACAAAGGTTGCAGATCCTCCTGTACAGTCTCATTTGGACCAACTTCTGCCTAATCTCAATACTTGCAGTCCCTTACCCAGTGCACACTCAGTTCTAATCTGCACACTCACAGTCACTCCTTAGTCTCCCACCCTGTGCACATTCAGCCTCGCATTCTTACAGTTTATGTGCACTTGTCTTGGTCACACTCTACAGTGTCACAGTGGATACTTGCACACTTTCACTTGAACCACTTTCTCTCTCACTTTACACACTCATCAGACTCCTCGATGTCTCCTTTTATATACAGTATACTTAGCAACTGTCTAGAATATCTAACTATGCACATGCACACACTTATATTGACCATTTTCTGTCACACTTTTCACACTCATCACACTTCTTGGAATCTCTGCTCATATACATTATGCCCAGTGTAAAGGAACTGAATCGAGAAGTGAGAAACACTGTCACACTAATCACCCTCCTCTGTTTCTTATGTCTACCTCAGTACTTCCAGCCACACTGTACACGTTCACACTCTGCACCTGGACAGTTTCATTTGGATTAATTCCTACCTCATTTAACACACTCAATCTATCTATCACACTATCAATCTATCTATCCATTTCAATCCCCCAGTCTCTCAATCAGCCACAATCATTCAAACTTTACTTGTTCAGCTACATTCATTCCTCACTCTCTCACTCTCCAAACACTCTGTCACCCTCTAGTCTTAGACACTTTATTCTTATAAACATAACAGCCTCTCTATCTCATAATAAACACTCATATTCTGAATCTGCACACTCAGTCACTCTCATTACAATTACCATGTACAAATTCTCCTGCACTCAGTCTCTCACTTAACGTTTCATACCATTCCAAAGTCTCCCAGTATACACACTCACACAGTCTATGTAGTTCACACTTTATCCCACATCTCAGTGTCACATACTATGTACTCAGTCGCGCTCCCCTGTCTCACAAATGCATCCTCAGACACATTTTCTCTTGCATAATCATGTTACACTTGTTGTAATACTTCTTATTCTATACAGTCACTCCTTCCCTGTGTGTCATTCTGTACACACTCATTCTCATTCTGGACTCCCAGTTACACTCCCTAATCTCATTATTTAAATTCTCCATCACACTTTCCTGACTCTTACTGCACTTTCTCATTCTATGCCTCTTACGTTTAACACTCCATAGTCCCTTAGTTGACTCTCCCTCCACATGCTCTTCCACAGTCTCCACACACCTCTTCAGTCCCTCAAGTCATACACCCTTGTCAACAGCCGATTTTCACTTGCATACTCGGTCACATTAGGTTGTTTTCCCTGACTGCACTCATTGACATTCTTAACATTTGAATCTCAATATCATACCTTTCTCACCATGTCACACTATTCAAAGTCTCCAGTCATAGTTTGGGTACTCATACACACGCTTCAGTAGATAATGTTCAGTCTGGATTTGCTTAGTCATAATTGTCACAGCCTGAAACTCTGCTCACTATTGCTTTGTGCTTGTGTTGTCTCTCAAATTGTGTACTCCTCCATTTCACTTGGCACACTGCCCTCACATTGTCAGTCTCACTCAGACATTTCTCAGTCTTGATGCACACACCTCTGCTCTTACACTTTTTCTTTTCATTTATGCATACAGCCCATTTATGCATACTTGCTCCCTCACACACATGCCTGTGTTTACACTTCATCCACAAATACCATATGCACATTCATCTACACTCCTTTAGGCGAGATGTATTTGGTGAAGTGGTTATCACACACGCTTCAGTTCCCACTCTGGTTAACAGCTACCTTATCTGGTTGGCCACTTTGAGGAGCCCAGGCGCATCTGTGGAGAGGGGCTCACTCCTATTTTTAAGGTCCTGGTTACACAATGGCAGCACACATAATAAGAGTGCTGCTCGCCACTTGATCCTTATCTCCAAATAAAACTGTCAAAGGTGATTGGGCCAGCGCTCCTCTCAAGCCTGGGCACTTTTGATGCTATTTGTGCCCCTTGCTACCTACCCTGAACAAGAATGTGCCAAATCCAAAAATAATACCGGCAACAGATTTCCTTAAATATACCCGAGGAGCGGTGAGCTTAAGATACTTCATGTTTTGACCACTGCGCTTTGTGCCCAGTCTGCATCCTCCTGCCCTTTGTGCATGCCATTCTCTTCGTATGTGACCTCTGCATTAGTAGGACAGCCTGTAAGACAAACGTTCATTCTGACCTCTCAGGGAATCTCATATACAGTAGAAAAAGTTGCACAATCTTCATATCACTGCTTCTTGAGTCTGAAATTGGATGTGACGAGAGCCTTGCATATGATACAGCCATCCCTTAGCTAGTGCTATCACCTGGGGCAGTCTGGAAAGCCCAGGGCCATCTTGAGCATTGTGCTTCAGCCACACTTGCATCTGCCAGTGACACCTGAGTCAAAGACACATGCCACATGCAAGAAGTAAACTCCTCTCTACACTGCTGCTTTGTTGTGACCTGCATTGTGTCAGCATGGGTCCCAATTTAGTCTCAAGAAGTTTATTATCATGTGTACATACCAAAGTACAATGACATTTTTACTTGCATGTCTCCTCAGAACAGTTCACTAAAATACAATCTAAAAATTGATAAAATGTAATTCTTGTATTCCAGATTAATAGCCATAAAATAACATTTGCTTTGTTTACTGTTTGGTAATTAATTTCACAAGGTCATCAGGCAGTGCCAGTGCCCACAAACTGTTAGATGGAACAGCAGAGGCGCTGTAGCCACTCTAATACTGAACCTCTCTTTGACCATGGACTTTGCCAGCAGCCTCAGATTATCTGATGGAATGTGAATAGTGCTGGTGCCCGTTTAGTATTGAAAGCTTCATTTGGCTGTGGCCACTGTCAGGGTTCCAAAATCATCTGGAGTTTGAGAGGTGCACTTGGTGCCCAATCTGCATCTTCATACCATATGTTTTTGCCTTCTATTCACAATGCTGAAGCAAATCAAATAAAATCTTGTGAGCAATGAGCCATGCTCCAGCTGGTTAGTCAAGACAGAATTGAATACCACCATGCTGACTGCTGCTTTCTTATTTTGATTTTTCTTTTCCAGGTGCAGCCATGGTAGACATGCAGATGCCAATTTGGCCGGTGAGCTTTGGGCTTAATCCTATGGATTTGGCAGAATTGGATGAGCACTCCCACCAATTTGACCTCAAGCCCTACACAACCGTGGATTATGCCAGCATTTCCAGCCCACCATATGATGGAAGTCCCCCCCAGAGGATTGAACTGACAACTCTGGACTGCAAATATGACTGCAAAGTGCAGGACTACCAAAGTGTGTGAAGCCATTTTCTAACCAGGGGACAGCAGGGAAGGCAGTACGAGGACTCGTATGTCTTCCTGGCATCCTATAATTTAGGTGGGGAGGGAGGGGCTGCTGGACATGACAGACCACTCTTTAAAAGCTAACTTGCCCTGTATGTCTCTCTTTCTCTTCTAAAGACACAATAAAGCTTGAACCCCCATCTCCACCGCAATACTCAGAGAAGGGATTTCTCTACCCCAAACTGCTCGATGATCCCACCGGCTCCACGTTGTCAATTGAGTGCAGGGTATGTGGCGACAAGGCCTCAGGTTTCCATTACGGTGTCCATGCCTGTGAAGGATGCAAGGTGAGAATTTATTGTGCTCTCCAAAGGGGTCATTTTTGGCTTAGCTTGAACGTAAGAGATCATTAGGGTATTTTTTTGCATGAGTTAAAAAAGTCACTAATGAAATTTTTGCAAGGGGTGATTTTGCACCCTTTTGTTGTGTTCCTTTCCGTAAACTGCACTTCCTACGCTATGAACGGAATGAGCACCGTGAACTTCATGTGCTGTCTGTCACCTCTAACCACATCCTCCATCTTTCTGAATTTCTGAGACAACTGGTAGCGGCTGAGACTGGGAGTGCTGGGATTGCTAGTGCAGGTCATTTGTTCAAGGGGCTGTCACAATGAGCTGCTGACTTTTCTGTCTGTATAAAATTTAGGAAGGAAATGGTCTCAGACCAGAAGGCAGTCGGCAGATTGGTAGCCTAGTCAACGCTGCCAGTCTGACACCTACTGTACTTGTGCGGTTTCGTAGTGCAGCGGACTTTGTGGGCTGATGCAATAGACATGAATAGTTTGATCAGCTTCAAGCGCTGGAATGAAGTCATTGTCTGTTAGGTCATTTCCAATAACAGGGACTTAGAAAAAAAAAAAAAGATAAAATTAAATTTCACTTATACAGTATATAGCATTATTGGTTATTAACCATGAATATCTACAAAAGAAACCAGCACTCTTCATGTTGAAGGTCTTTCTGTTGCATTTGTCTTCACACACTTCAGTTACCCAGTATAGATAAGTACAGGGGTCTCCATCTGTGCAGACTCCACTAAACAGTTCACAGTGGTTCACGGGGAGCTTTTCAATTCAACTCCCAGTCACCTGCCAGTTTTTTTTCCAATTTCCAGAGTCTCCTTCTGGCTTAACAACAAATAGCCAGTTTCACAGACCCCAGATGGTTTCTGCTGTTTTCCTCACAGGGTTTCTTCCGCCGAACAATCCGCTTGAAGTTGGTTTATGACAGGTGTGATCTGCACTGTCGCATTCACAAGAAGAGTCGCAACAAGTGTCAGTACTGCAGGTTCCAGAAATGTCTCATGGTCGGCATGTCACATAATGGTAAGATATTTTAAGTTTGAATGCACTGAAGATTGCAGGTACATCATCAACCCAGGTCTAGTCAAAACTTGTAAGGGTTAATATCCAGGAATTGACCATAGAACATCTGTTGCAATGGATGTAGTAAGTACCTATGGAAGAAGCTTTGAATTAGCCACTTTGGTGGTTTGGGCAGTGCTGAAGTGACATGTATCTTCCTCTTCACCAGCTATTCGATTTGGTCGAATGCCTCAAGCTGAGAAAGAGAAGCTGTTAGCGGAGATCTCCAGTGATATTGAGCAGATGAATCCAGAGTGTGCAGACCTCAGGGCTTTGGCCAAGCACTTGTACGACTCATACCTCAAGTCCTTCTCTCTAACTAAAGCTAAGGCGAGAGCCATACTGACTGGAAAGACTGGAGAGAAAGCCGTGAGTAACCGTTAGTGATGCATCAAGTCTCAAGTATGACATGGCTGCTTTCAGCACTCTGCTAACTCTTCTTCAGTTTGGTTATGCAACATCCAGCCTTTTCTTCAACTTGTCCCAACCTGTATCTTCACTCTGCTGTTCACTCTAACACTCTGTCTAGTCTTTAGACCATTTTGTCTTGTGTTCACTCCTTAGATATTTCTGCATCTTCTTTTCCTTCATGTTTGCTAAAATCCCTTGGGTTTCACTTGCTGAAAGGTTATGTTGATACAAGGCCCACAGAGATGGACTTGCTTCTATAAACATGATGTAAATATTCATTTCTTTAACATTAATTATAAAATGGGGGCTCCTTAGCTAGACGGTGGTCATAGGAGGAAGCATCTAAGACTGAATTTTCACAAACATTAGGCAGCTCTTCTTCACACAGACACAGATGTGTGATATAAGTTAATAAGTATAATGGTAGACAGTAGTACTAAGGCAATCTTTAAATATCCACTTGATTATATTTTGCAGAAGTTAACAACTGACAACCTAGATTGGGCAAAATTGCTTGTTCTCCTCTATCCTGTTAAGTTCTGATAACATGCAAATATATTGATTCAATCATGTAGCACATCTCATTGCTACTCCTGGTGTTAACTTCCAAAATGTTTTTAAAAATCTAAGTCAAAATTTGCCTTTTTCAGTAAATCCACAAAAAAAGTCAACCTAACACTGTCAGCACTTGTAAATTGATTAGCATTTAGAAATTAAACCACCATTTTTTGTATCTTCTAATGAAAAACTACCAAACAGCTTTAGACAAAGGAACTTCACTTAAACCAGAAATAAAAATAGTTAACAGATAACCATAGTGGTTTAGCAATACTTCACATTCTCTTAAAACTGGAACACTGTAAACATGACTGCAGATGGAAAGTAACAAAATGGCAAGTTTGCTAGTCTACTTGTGCTAATAGCATTCAATAGTACAGAAAAACCTGTTGACTTTGTTTATATTGTTGTTTCAGACTAATATAATAAAGTAACATAAAATAAAATAACATAAAAACAATCCTTACATTTTTAGTTAAAGATAAATGGATGCATTAACCAGATTTACCCAGGATAGGTCCAACTACCATTTAATGGTAAAGAAAAGCCTTTCATTTTGTTTGCACTGATTATTGATCTAAGCTAATTAAATAATATAAAACAACCCTTGCTTTATTTGAAGAAGTTAATTAAAATAAATTAATCTGATTATTCAAAGACAGAGCCTACTTCCATTTTAGTATCAGTGAATTAAACAAGTAGAAAATGAATAGGTCTTTTACTAACGAGGTTCATCAAATTATTCACCCCACATAAATCATGTTGGTAACAGTAAATTTCATCTGTTAGGCAAAACCTAATGCTTGTCCCTAAGATTCCATTTCAAATATTTTGCTAAAAATTCCCTTGCTGTTGTTTAATACTTGTTTGACACCTTTATCCAAGGTAACTTACAACATCTGAGATGTAATTGGTTATATTTACTTTGTTTTTTGAGTTGAACCACAGGCAGGTGAAGTGACTCGCTCACGGTCACCGTGTCAGTAGCAGGATTTAAACCCACAACCTCAGGGTTGGAGGACCAAACCTGTAACTTATATACACCACCATCCTTATTTACTTTTTGTTTTAAAGCCTGTTTCGAAATTAGCAGAGCGCACCCCATCCTGGGTTTGTTCTTGTGTTTTGATTCTGTATCTAGTGAGCCCCCCCGCATCCATAAAATTAGTTGAAGCAGTGAGAGTAAATGGTTGGATATTATTAGGTGTTTCCTTCTGTCTAAACAAAGCTCTTCTTAATTACTCAAAAAATGACATCTAAATCATAATTTAATTTAAATATACTTGTATACAGCACACTCCAGCCTCTAAATGCTGCTTCTGATATAATCAATCACACTATTTTATTGCAGACATTTGAAAATTGTATGGGATGTCAAACATGTTTATATGTTCTTTCATTCATATTCTGGACCCAGTTACTACAGTTCATGGTAATGGACAGTCAGAACTCTTATTTGCACATTGAGAAGATTAATAGTTTCAAGTAAGCGGTACTATGTCCTTCTGTCTGTCCATCAGTCTTTTTCAGACCTGCACATTCCAGTTACAGTGCTGCAGGGAGACAAAGCCATTCCAGGCATTAATGAACCCTGGTCAGGGCTAACCCCAGTACACAGCACAGTGTCCTCTCACCCCACACTCATCCATGCTAGGCTAATTCAGTCACCTGTCAGCCTAAAATTCTTCTAGTCTTTAGAGAAAACAGCGGTTCTTCTAGTAGGTGTCAATTCCACACCTAATGGTGCAGTTCTGTCATCTGTTAATTCAGAGGACTTAGTCTGGTGGGTGTTTAGGTTTTTATTTTTGTCTTTCCTTTAATATATCAACTCACTTTAAAACATTTGATGTACTATTATTCATAACACCTATTCAATTTATTTTTATGTAGCACACTGCCAATTTTAAGCCCAGGGTGCTGTACACTTTTATAGCTATTTTATTGCTAAAATAATTTACAAACTAACATGCAAAACAACATAGTTCTGAGCACAAAGCACCAAACCTTTATAGATGTTTCACAGCTAAGTTGACTTTGGGATGGCTGCCGGCACAGTGGTTAGTACTGTTGTTTCACTGCTCCAGAGTGGCCTTCACTTTCCAGACACTCTCTGTGTGGAGTTTGTACATTCTTAACGTGTCTGTGTGGATTTTTCTCCCACATCCCAAGGACATGCAATTCAGGTCACTTGAACACAATGTGTGAATGATTGTGAGTGAACCATTTAATGAACTGGCAACCAGTCCAGGTGGCTCCTACTTTGAACCCAGTGCTGCCAGGATAGACTCTGGCCCAGGCCCTTGAAATGAATCAAGCAGGTATGAAGGATGGATGGATGGATAAATAAAATGATTATTTTTACCATGAAGTACATTTGCTTCATTCAGAACTGCTCACATTGATATTTGTTTTGAGAATGTTCAAATCCTTCTTCTACAAGGGTGAATAATAAATTCAACAGCAGTAATCCTACCGTGAACACCAAGTTTGAAATTATAACTCCTTTCCTTTTGGTTTCCACTTCTTAGTTAAAAATATATAGTCTTGAAAATGTCTTAGACACCCTTTGCATTACTGAAATCGACATACACAAGCTCAAGTCATCATATCTGCGGTGGGTTGGCACCCTGCCCGGGATTGGTTCCTGCCTTGTGCCCTGTGTTGGCTGGGATTGGCTCCAGCAGACCCCCGTGATCCTGTGTTCGGATTCAGCGGGTTGGGAAATGGATGGAAGTCATCATATAATTCCAAATATTAAACAAAATGATACATAGCGATAAGGTGTATTGATGAAGGGCCCTGTCCTCTCAATGTGCCGATACCCGTGATTAATGTCTCTTCCACCTGTGTGCTTTAAATGAGGCAGCAAACCCATTTCCTTGAGTAGAGGCTTCATGAAGTCTGATCTGAATTGGATTTTCTCTGATATTTTCCACGTCACAGACATCCCCTTGACAATGGGTTATGAATTGTTAGGGCATTGTAAGTAACGTGGCTTATGTCAGTCATTCTTTATATGCAATGCAAATACTGTGGCTGCACAACGATTGATCTTCCTCTAAAATTTGTCCCATGCTCAAGTTTGGTTTTCCACATTTCTGTCACCGCTAAACGTTTGGGCTGTAAATCTGTAGCCTTTAGTTTTAGCTGTATATTGGCTCGAGAGTGATTTCAGTTCTGTGTTGCTTGATAGTTTTTGTGTTTAGTGTTCTGTTCAGTAATGTGGCCCACATAAAAATATGAAGGGTACTATAGACAAAGGAAATGTTCATTACTGTTTCACTCACCTCTGCCCTAGCTAAACAATGAGCACTTCATGGTTTTGAGGAGGCACATTTAGATGCAGGGCACTGTTTCCTGCCTTACCGCTGCCAAGGGCCCCTTCAAATACATTAAACAGGTTTAAAAATTTTATGTGATGTTACATTTAACTGCAAGTCATATGTACATCCTATGTAATCCAACATTTTGATTCTAAATCTCATTCCTGGTCTTTATGGGGTTTGTTTGTTCTTCCCATGTCTGTGTGGGGTTTTCTCAGTTTTTTGTCCTACATCCCCAAAGACCTGCATTAGCTTAATTCTTAATTCTAACCTATGGGGCGTGGGTGTATCAATGGATCCTACAAAGAGATAGGCTTGACCTTCTGTAACCTGCATCTGGATTTGGGAATCTTACATTAATTTAACTGCACAGTGGCCCTGTAGGCTGCATGCTTTGCCAAGTCTTGTCATGCCGCACGTGTCTGTGCCTGCTCATTTAGCATTATAACGAAGCTGGCGATGGTCCTCACAACTCATGCTTGTACTCTCCTCTTCTTTTTCAGCCTTTTGTCATCTATGATATGAACTCACTGATGACTGGTCAACAGTTTGTCAGTTACAAGCAAAATTCAGTCCCAGGTCAGGGGCAAGAACAAAACAAGGAAGTGGAGATCCAACTATTCCAGCGCTGTCAGTTTCGTTCTGTAGAGGCAGTCAGAGAAATCACAGAGTTTGCCAAAAGCATTCCGGGTTTCATCGGCTTGGACCTCAATGACCAGGTGACTCTGCTGAAGTACGGCGTGCACGAGGTCATCTTCAGCACGTTGGCCTCACTGATGAATAAGGATGGGGTCCTCATCTCTGACGGTCAGGGTTTCATGACTCGTGAGTTCCTCAAGAGCCTACGCAAGCCATTCTGTGAGCTCATGGAGCCCAAGTTTGAATTTTCTGTCAAGTTCAACTCCTTGGAGCTGGATGACAGTGACCTGGCTGTCTTTATAGCCGTGATTATTCTCAGTGGAGGTAAGGGTCTACAGCAAGCATACTGAAATGCTGTCTTTTTAACTGGGAGTGGAATGTGCATCTGGTGTATGGCTAGGAGCAAATCAAAAGTGTCTTCATTGTGTCTGTCATCTACATGCTTTGTGTGAAAGATGGCATGGGTGTGCCTGAGATGTGTTGACATAATGGGTGCTACTAATGCACAACATTCCCTCTTGTTCGTAGCAGATGAAACAGATGCATGTGTACAGAAAAATGTAATTCATAAAGTGAGCATTGCTAGTTCAGATCTCTCTCTGCTGGTCTTGGTAGATTACCCAGGTCTTGTGAAGCAGGAGGGTGGAACTGGCATGAGAAATATTCCAACCACTTATGTGTCCACTCTGTTCCTAGCACATCACCACATCACGATGTAAGGAAGGGTAGGGCTGTGAGTGTTGACATCCTGGACCCTACTAATTCACAGCTCTTTGGCTGTTCTTGGCAGATCAGCCGGGTCTGGGGACATGAGGCTGTCATTGGCATAGCGAGCATTGCTAACACTCAACTTTCCTTGCTGCTCTTGGCAGATCGCCCAGGTCTTGTAAATGTGAAGCCCATTGAGGACCTACAAGACAACATGCTGCAAGCCCTGGAGCTGCAGTTGAAGATGAACCACCCTGATGCACCCCACCTCTTCGCCAAACTGCTGCAGAAAATGACGGACCTGCGGCAGATTGTGACTGAGCATGTGCAGCTTCTGCAGCTGCTCAAGAAAACTGAACTGGAAATGAACATTCACCCACTGCTCCAGGAGATCATGAAGGACCTGTACTAGGCAAATGCATCAAGACCACCCACCAACCCACTAATTCAGCTGCCTTGGCTTCTTTTTTTACACATTGCACTGTCATCATGTGGGAAACTGTGAAAGCTGAACAACGTTTTTATACACAAGCAGAACCTTCTTTTACTCTACACATCCCACTTGAATTAGAACTTGAACAAAACGTGAAATGGCGCAAATCACCAAATAATTTATCTTTCCTGTGGTTTTTATACATATTTTATGTGCAAATTAAATGAGCTCACCTGGTGACCTTGCATCCTTGTCTTTATTTATTCTCACAACTCCATTGACATCATGTGCTGCTGGGTTAGGCTCTGAATTGGACTGGACGTGTTTAAGAGTGCTATGTTATGTTATTTCTGGACACATTCAGAGTGCAATATAGTTAAAATAAACCACTAAACACTGGACATTTATGCAGATAATCTATTATTATTACTGTTGATGTTACTTTATATTTGGTAGATGCTTTTACACAAATTGGCTTACAAAAATTGGATACATAACTTTTGACTCCACGTATGCAATGTAAGTAGTGGTTCAAATCAATTATTCAGGGTCATTCAGTGAGTGGGAGGCAGGAACTGACCTGGAGTCCAGTATCCTGACCACTGTTTTAAGATATGTCTTTCAGGTTCTGCTTTTAAATGATAGTAACGGACGTAAATGGTAATGTAACAGAAAAGAAAAAAAAACAGGAAAAAAATCACATTAGGGCAATCCCTAAATATTCTCAAAATTCACATAAATACACACAAATTTACTCATGCAAGCAAAATACACATTCAGACCAATCGGGATTCAGTTTCTCAATTTTGTCAAAACATATATAAACCAGTGTAGCAAACATTTACTCACAAATATGCACACAGATACAAGAAACAAAAACACTAATGCAAATGAACACAAAAGACACTTATTTACAAAGATACAAATCAAAATACTGCAGCATCCTTGTGGAAATGTCCACACCCAAATGTACAATCCGTGAATTCATTGCCTAATCCACATTACCTAGTTCGATGTCAGAGGGGCCAAATCAACTTTGAGCACAAGGTAGGACAGGACTCATACAGTCTGGCACAGGGCACACATGTCTGCAGTCACCCTGCATGTGCTTGGGGATGAGGAAGGAAATTTGGAAAACCCGTCAAAGAATCATGGAGACACAGAGACAACATGCAAACTCCACAGAGGCAGTGGAGCTGTGAGGCTCAATGCTCACACACACATACATGAACAGTGGAAAATATCAGAAATGGTCACTTTCATACAAACACATAGATATTGATCTACTCCATCCAATTCAAGGTTGCTGGGCCAGAGTCTGTCCCTTGAACATTTTCAGATCACACCTGTACAAAAATATGCATCTAATAACCACAGAAATTAACACATGTGCAGAAATATATACAAATAAACATACACAGGAAAACAGAAAATAATTCAGTTTATCCATCCATCCATTTTCCAACCCGCTGAATCCGAACACAGGGTCACGGGGTCTGCTGGAGCCAATCCCAGCCAACACAGGGCACAAGGCAGGGAACCAATCCCGGGCAGGTTGCCAACCCACCACAGGACACACACAAACACACCCACACACCAAGCACACACTAGGGCCAAGTTAGAATCGCCAATCCACCTAACCTGCATATCTTTGGACTGTGGGAGGAAACCGGAGCGCCCGGAGGAAACCCACGCAGACACGGGGAGAACATGCAAACTCCACGCAGGGAGGACCCGGGAAGTGAACCCAGGTCTCCAGGTCTCCCACCTGCGAGGCAGCAGCGCTACCCACTGCGCCACCATGCCGCCCATAATTCAGTTTATGCAAAAAATAAATGCAAACACAAACATTTTCAAGCATGCATTCTCATAAATATATACACAGTTGTATGCACTGTTAAAAAAAGAGGGGGGCCTCCACTCAAACAATGGCTGCATTTTCAAAATGTCTGTGAATGTATGCATGTTTGTAAAACAGGAACTAAAAATTAAACTCAAAGGAGAATGCCATTTCTTTAACAAGTATCCAAACATGCTGAAACAAACACAAGAGGAGTTGCACAGTAACAAAATACACCTTTGTGTAAGACTCTTTTTAAAAGTAGTAATACAAAGTTGAACAAACAGAGAAAAAACTGAAAACAGAAACAAGCCAACTTGTAAACACACAAAACTTATGAGCAGTGCGGCTACACACAGCAAAATACAAAACATAACTGCCATGCACATGGATAAACATGAAAACACAGCAACAAATACACACAGACAGGCACAACAAACACATTGCCGTGCTGATGTATACTCACAAAAGGAAAACTGTTCACTTTAAGACAGTGATGTGACACACGCTGATACAGAAAACCATTCCAATGTGCACATTCAAAACAAAGCAGTGTGCAGACACAAAAGCAAATGAAGAGAAGGTGACTGTGATCATTCACTGTCATAACAGATGAGCTACCTCTACTCAGAATAATGTCAAGGAGGCCAAGATATGCAAAAGTATCGAATATATGAAATACAAAATTACAAGAGAGGAAGGAAAGAGCAAAGACCAAATAAATGAATAAGATTATTAAACAACCAGTCATACAGCTCCTCCCAGCCTACCTATGCAGGTGCTGAACTCACCCCTTTACTGATTTTAAAACACTCAAAAGAAGTTCCATATCTCACCTCTCACCACTCAATCTCTGTCTTCCTCCTCGCCTATGGACTCATTAGATTTGTGCTTTACGCCTTGTCTCAGGGTCAGGGGCTGTGATCATTTTTAATAAGGATTACTTTGAGCAGCCCCTAGTGCCCCAACCGTTTTTTAAAGAGAGCCATGATTTCTCACTGCCTGACCTCCTGATCTGTGTTCTCCTGAGTGAAACAAATTCTGCTTTGTTGGCCTAGGTGCCCTTAAACTTTGCTTCAGCGCGCTCCACGGCTTTACTTTCTCTGCAGAAAGGTTTAAGTACCCATGACACCTGCTGGATGGCCTTTTCTTTAGTGTCCTAGAAAAGCAGTTCTTCTTTCCTGCCAAGTCACACTCCTTTCTTTCTTCATCAAGGTGGACTATTCAGAAGATGCATGCATATACTAAGCATATCATTTCTGGCAGTACCCTATCTTCCCCACTGTTATGACAAAATGCATTTCAATCCAAATGTGTACTATACTTTTGCACCATTGACACCTTTTCTTATCCACCGTTGCTCTGAACGCCCAAAATTCACCAAAAACATATTGTGGGGGTCCAAAGCCAGGCAACAAGGCAGTTAGTAATATGGACGCTGTGCTTTGCATCAGGTGACAAGCAGCCAAACTGACTTTCTGCAAACACCCCATAGAACTGGCACGACCTGTTTGGCTGCAGGAGCATGGCGTCTGGCGGTAGCACTTCCCCCACCTCGCCTCTCCTGTTGTAATGTGCGTGTACGTGTTGCAGAGGAACAGATAAGCTGCATTACAAAAGCCAGTGCAGGTTTGTCAATGACAGCTGTCCCAATCCAGCCATTGTGGTCATTATCGGCAGTAACAGAGGGCAGGTGAGGCTAGAGCAGTCATAATCACAAGTACCGGGTGGGGGTGGGCCTGAGAGGAGGCTGAACAAGTCCTTGGCACCTTTGCATTATTCTGAGGATCGCTGTTGTGCAAGCCTTAAGGGCGCTGGGGATCCTAAAGAACTCAACTTGACCAGCATATCTGCATGTGCCGTTCTAACTCACACTCTGGCAGGGGTGGGAAAAGGAAAGTCACCATGCGATTGGCTGATGTCAAGATTGCCTCCAGTTGGCAGATGACCATGCTGGATGCAGGCCTGCTGTTGCAGATTTGTGCCGTCTCAGCAGAAGTGCGTTGCGTTTGCAAATCCTCCGGTGGCTACCTCCTGCCAGAATGTAAAACAAAAGCAGCTGGAGAGGTGAAGCTGGCAAAAATGGGCACTTTCTGAGGTGACCCTTACCAAGAGCTCATGCCCGAGCCCAATCCTGCAGTCACTGTGACTGGGCCCGATTCTAGATTTTGCAGCAAAGTGTGGTGACTCAACAGGGAGCACTTGCCTCTATGGTCAGAGCTGAATTGTGCATCAAACTACTCACAAAAAGCATGGACATCCAAGGTGGCATCGGTTCCCAGCGATTGGTAATGTGTCAATTAACTAACACTGCTAATATAAAGAAACTCCGCTCTACGGAGAAACATTATATAGTACCTTTCATAGAAGCTCTTTACATTTATTATGTCCAAGGTGCTGAAATGACTTGGGTTCAAGGCGGCACAGTGCCCACTGAAAAGTTTGTACTCTCACTTACCAGGCTGCCATGGAACTCAGACCCAAAGACACTTTTCTCACTCATCTGTAAAGCATGTCAGAGACAACCACACATGTGACATGTTTGGCACCCATCCACACATACTCTGAGCCCGCTCATATCTCATTGACTTGGATTTGGGGCTCCTCTTTCTGCTTAGACCCTTTTTGTCAAAGGCAGGAGTACTCTTCTGGGCAGGTCAATTGAGAAGAGATGCCAGTTGGACAAGGGCACATGTCTACAGTTCACAGCATTAGCATTCACTGTGTCCATTTCACACATGACAATCTCAGCACCATCCTGCACGGTCAAAGCAATGGGACTAGCGTGCTCTACGGCACTCTGGAATACCTCACCACCAAAACATAAGGACATGTGACCAGTGGTGGCCAAAATGGGAGTAGGCTAGCAGTGATGTGCTATCTGTTTTGATGGAAAAAATATTTTTACTGCCTCACCGCCAAATATGCCTAACCAAGCATCACCTTGCACTCACATTTTCCTTCCTCTCTCTAAGCAGAGATGACACCTGGCTGACAGGATTAAACTGTTGACACGTGTTTGTCAAAACTAATTACAAAGGTGGCATGTTTAACCACACAATGATGTAGCTGACTCTTGCCACACTCCCACTGTGCCATCATAGCCAGTGATTTTATAGGTACATAACCATGTAGCTGACTTTATGAAGAACAACATACCAGCTAGAAAGGCTCTGTCACAAATAGCCTAAATGTCAAAGGCCTGTCCCATCCTCAACACAGTTGATGTAGGTTCCCCAAACCAGTTAAACTATGAGCTTCCAGCTAGGAATGTTACACAGTTCAGAAGAAGGCAATTTGGGTTAAGGAGTTGTCCATTCAGTAGCTATTTCTGAAACATTCCACAGCTAGGTTAGGTTGTGCAGCAATGGATGTCCTGTTCAGCTGAAACTTCAAAGCTGCATTCTGCTTCAGGGTCACACCAATACACAGCAAAGGTCACCATACTGCCTCGGTGCAATGCAGGTTGAGCTGCATGTGCGCTTCAGTCAAGGCCCGTGGTTAAAATGTTGAATTTTTAACATTAAAACTAAATTGAAAATACAATGTATTGCTGTTAGGCAAATCACTTCACATGCTCGCCAACTAAAGATGCACGTCCGCCGTTTCATTTGTATAGCACGGCATAACGTTTAGAAGACACATTTGCAGAAATGGATAGAGTTGGGTCAAAGCGATTTCCAAGAAGAAAAATGAAAAGGATGTTAGACATACAACGTCCTAACAGCCCACACCTTATATTTATATTTTCCTTTTCGCTTCGGAAATACTTTTTACCTCATTTACTTGCATCACTTTTTACGCTTTCAAACTGAAAACTAAGTTACGTCTCCTTATGAAAGAGAAAAAAAAAACAATAAAATGAAGGAAATTGTGGGTAAGCAAGAAAAATATACAGAACATTCATTTATAAAAAAGACGTTAAAACTATTAGTGTTTATCGCCGATTTTCATATCACAGTAACAGGTAGTCTGCAGTTTGCGTTTTCCCCGTGTCTCCTTGAGTTCTCCTCCAGGTCCTCCCCAAAGTTCATGTTCGGTTCCATAGGGTCCGAAAGTGTGTGCGCGGGCCGGACTCGCGTCCTGTCCAAGATGTTTCATACTTTGCTCCCAGTGAAACCTTCTTGAAAGCGACACTGACATGTGGTTATTGCACTAGCAATGGACTAGCGTTCCATGCAGGGTCGGTTCCGTGGGCATGGTTTCTGGTCCCCAAGACCAGTGAGACGTCCAAGTTATGATAATTGTCTGGGAGTCACATGGACTTCAACAAAGTGAAATCTCAACTTGATTCGCGACTAAAGCTCGCCACCTAGTGGCCTACACGATGTAAACGTCAATGTATTCAATCCGTTCATTTTATTCGTCAGTTTGTTCCAAATACGAACTTAACCCGGCGGCATCAGGCACAAGTATACGTTTACAGGTTTATACGGCCAGTGATGTTACGCCTACAGACTACAGTTAAATTCTTCATTTCAGGTTCTAATCAAAATGCGACACTTCGCCAAGTGAGTATGTCACGACGCGGATCCAAAGGGGCTCACCGCGCACCAACTCCAAGCCATGTGTGCTAGTTTATAGCCAGCAACCGTACCCACGGAGAGACAGGTCCATGGCCGGATTAAGGTGGATGCTATTGATGCTGCAGCATTAGGCCCATTCCTCAAATAGGCCCAGATGAAAACAGACGAGAATTTTCCGGAAGCTGAACAGTTTTCCTTTGCTATATTAACTTCAAAATAATTCTTAGAATGAAATTTGGAGTCCGACTTTCGGACGCCTAGACACAGCGTTACTTATTATACAGTTACTTAATCCTAGCCTTAAAGACTGAAGAACAGTCAAACTACTAAGCACTGTTGTAAGTCGCTCTGGATAAGAGCGTCTGCTAAATGTTGTAAATGTAAATGTAAGTTACTATTGTTCTTTGCGCTGTGACGTAACTGTAACGTCGTTGTGTTTATTGTTAACCGAAGATTTCAAGTTAATGCTATCAATTTTACGTTAAACAGTTTACTTAGTAATTTAGCTGCGTTTTTTGCAATATCTTGGGGATTCTTGCCACTTTATTATTGTTCGGTGAGTGCCACGTAGTAAATTTTTCACCTTGAAATTTAGTTGTACAGGAAAAATCGATGGCTATTTAAATGGTTATCTGTAAAGGTAAAACTAAAAGCCGGCCCGCGGGCCCGGCATGGATGTTTAGAATTTTTTAAATCCTCGACAGGATTCTGGTCTATTATGAAATTTAAATCGTGGGCATATTTTTACCCTCAAGAGCTTGAACTGAGTCACTTTGACCTAATGTCTCTGCAAATTCATTTTTTATGACTCTGTTTCGTAAGAGAATTGCGAAATTTTGTGTATTTCGTTGTTAGGTTTTCACGTGACGTCACTTTATGATATCTCCGGCGAGCGGAGCTTCTCAAAGTTGGGAATAGTCAAAGGTGAGCTGCGGTCCTCAGTGGGGCAGGAAAGGCTAAGCATGTTGACGCTTATTATATTGAACATGAGCTGCTGCGCAGCCGCCTTGACTTCACTGACACGATCGAAGAATCCGCGCTTGCTAAACCTCGAAAAACAGCAATATAAGTAAGCAGCACTAGCGCAGTAGTTAGGGTGACAATATGTCAAGGTTAAGTTGATCTGGTTTAGCCTTTTCTGCATTAAGTGCACTTTTCAGACAGTTGCTATTGAATGTTGATGTTACATAGTTTGATGTTAATCTCGAGTTGTTACGATACTACGTCGTTATTATTATTCATGTTCAATAAAGGCTGGCTGGTTGCGTAGCAAGCAATTAAGGCTCCTTGGTCGGTCAGAGAGCGCATGTACGGTGAGTGTCGAATGCACATGCACCAATGCCGAGAAAAAATAGGCCATTTTTTGCGCTGCAGCATCAGGCCCAATTTCGTCTTAATCTGGCCCTGGACAAATCTGAGGGTGCCGCACCACCATCTGCCCTGCACTAAATGAGTGTTTCCCAGACTCACTCATCTGTGTCTACAGCTTTTCTATTAGTTGTCTATTGTCTGCTAGTTTTCATTGCAAATAATGTATGGATTCTCTGCTCTTTACATGGTTGTTTTTGGTAGCTTTCTATCCTTAAAATTACTTTTTACTATTGCCACACCACATGGAATCCTGTTTCTGGAATGTTTTTAAGAATGTCCCTGCATATTAAATTTTATTTATATCTTGTATGTAACAAATAAAATATGATTTGCTTTGATTTGTTTACAGCTTTGCAAAGCTTTCTGTTTTTATACACACCCTGCCACTGGCTCTAAAGCTGCTCATTTGTATGATGGGATGCTGGCTAATACTATAGGTGACTCATCTTTAGCTGATGTAACTTATTAGTGCCATTACAGTATTAACTAGGGGCCAATTTCACTCTTTAATTTCTGCCAAATTTCCTTTGGTTTCTCCAAAACGTTCTGAGGTGCTGTAAATGTGATCATTTATTGTGTGGTACTTACGTTTTGCTCATCACCTGCTGTCTGGTAACAATTGTTTATTTCTTTCATGAGTACTGTACCTGCAGACAATACTATGTCTGCCCATCTGCCCTCCAGTGCTTTGTAGGGCAGCTGTAGAAGCATGGTGTCTGCCTTGCACCAGTACTGTCAAGATAAATTCTAACCCTGACACGTTCAGTTAAATAAAGGTGGATATTTTATAGAATTAGCACTCCTTCATTGCATCCCTAATTTTCTATGATGTGGTGTGCTGGGCTGGTTACATTATGTCAAGAGGGGCTCCCCAAACCAACAAGCTAAATAGAAAGGCAGGCTAAAGTTATGGTGAGATGCTCTCAGCCCCCTGCAAGTAGTAGTGGAGGATAAAATGAAGACAAAACTGATTATGACATGTGCCGTATGTCCTCTGTTTGACACACTAACATTTATTCATTTTAGCCAACAAATTATTCATCAGTAGTGTGTCAAGAAATGCTATTGGGGCTCCATTATACCAACAGCTATACGCCTTTATAATGCCTCATTGACAGACTGACAGACACACTATGCGACTCTTCAATTCCACCCGGAGGAGTAAACGTTAACATTATAGATAGTTACTGTTTGTTATACCTGCATTTTTATCACTCTTTAATTTAATTTGGGGGCGGCACGGTGGCGCAGTGGGTAGCGCTGCTGCCTCGCAGTTGGGTGATCTGGGGACCTGGGTTCGCTTCCCGGGTCCTCCCTGCGTGGAGTTTGCATGTTCTCCCCGTGTCTGCGTGGGTTTCCTCCCGGCGCTCCGGTTTCCTCCCACTGTCCAAAGACATGCAGGTTAGGTGGATTGGCGATTCTAAATTGGCCCTAGTGTGTGCTTGGTGTGTGGGTGTGTTTGTGTGTGTCCTGCGGTGGGTTGGCACCCTGCCCGGGATTGGTTCCTGCCTTGTGCCCTGTGTTGGCTGGGATTGGCTCCAGCAGACCCCCGTGACCCTGTGTTCGGATTCAGCGGGTTGGAAAATGGATGGATGGATAGAATTTAATTTGTTTTTTTATCAGTATGCTGCTGCTGGAGTATGTGAATTCCCCCTTGGGGATTAATAAAGTATCTATCTATCTATCTATCTATCTATCTATCTATCTATCTATCTATCTATCTATCTATCTATCTATCAATCAATCATTGAGACTGCTTACTTATCATTACCCAAGTCAGAGGTTTTCGTCCTTTTTGTAATTCTTGTGTGTGTTTGAAGGTGTTTTTGATGTTGTTTGTTATAATATTTCTTGAGCTTCTGTAAAAGCTTGAATCCCCACTTGGAACAAACAAAGTACTATCTACCTATTTATCTGTCTCTTTTATTGTGTAAACATGTTCATGAAAGTTATTTTAATACCTAAGATTCTTTAATATTGGTGGACAAGTTAACACTGGAAATGCCAAATTTATTAGTCTTGATGTACATGTACATCCTTATTTAACATTCACTTAATTCTCATCACAGACAACAAGAACTGAGGTTGGCTACCTCAGCTTCAAAATCTGAGCAGTGGTCTAGGCTAACTACCTCAGTTTCAATACATTAGCAATAGCAAGGAGTCACTCCGCACATGAACTGCACATCTGTCGGGATGCCAATCTCCTTCAACACCTCAATCGCTACCCCTAAAAGTGCTACATTTTCAAACTACCATAGCAAAGACAGAAGCCGCCTTAAGGGCTAGGCTTCTGCCAGGGATTCACAGATAATTTACTTTTGGAAGGACTGCACAGATCAAACAGAACAAGCACAGCTCAAACCTGAACAAACATGTAAGACATTCTCCAACAAGACCAGAAGAACCTCACGCCAGGTCATGTTTATCCTTTAGTTTCCAGATTGTTTCCTTTGAAAAAGTTGAACAAATAGCAGATAATATTCATCAACTAGGGGCCTCTGCCCCCTGCTGTCTTCACTCGCCCACCCCCTGGGTTTGGTTAACCAGATATACAATTTTAAGAGATTGTTATTTTCATATAATTACATATGCATTTTCAATTGTTACATATGCATTATTTTCACTTTTACTTTAAAACTTTAGTAAAAACAATATTTGGAATGAACTTTTCTTCAAAATCACATTGAATTTTGATTCTGTATTTGGACTAACATTGTAACAACGCAACAACTGCCTGTGAGTGAATATCATTTCTTTCTCTCTAATAAATAACATTTTTCGAATGTTTGTCCATGCTCTTTCTTCTTCACTTAGCATCTAGAATGTATAAAATTATAGTCCTGATAAAATTTACAAGAGCTGTGAGTGCAGGAAGTGTGTCTGAGAAAAGCATTCACATGACTGAGGTTAGATGACCGTGGTCTTGTTTGAAAATAGTTGTAAGTAGGGCGTGACTTGAAAGAATCTTGTTAAAAGTCTCTGTCTCATGGGACTTCATACCGCACCAACTTTTTAATTCTCGCTGGCGACACGAATTAGATGATCTACAAGTCTCCGAACTTAAATCTGAACAATATATTCAATCTCTTTTCGCTGTTCCATTATTTCAGTTATTTCACCGAGTAATAATATCTGTTTGTTTGTGCTAATGCGATCTTTACTGTCCGTTTTTTGAGACTTTGGAATTTTCATACTTCCCTTATCTCTAACCTGCTCTGCATGTGTACCACACCAACATTTTTGAATTCTTTACGCCATTCTACTTTGTCATCTACTCTTTGTCCTTTATTTCCAGCCCCAGGCGTGGATAAATCTCTTGGCTCAAAGACTCGTCTCGCCGGACATATAAGTGTCTCTCCGAGAAAATCACGTTTCGTCTCCTTCCAAGATTTTTTTTATAATAGAGAGATTTGGGCATATGATATCAATAAAGACGGCAAGTTCCAGCAAAATAATGTTCAAACTTTAATTTAATCATTAGTTATGTTTATTTGCAGAGAAAACAGGCAGAAATGTTAGAAATCATAAGTAAAAGAAAACATACAACCTGAATGATTCAAAACAAGGACTGTATAGCCAGGTGAGGGATATCTGTGTAAATTAAAGAGTTCTTCTTTTAATTCCAACAAAGGCATTCTTTAAATGTAAGTGACATTGTAAAAACTTACTCTTCTTCTCCATTGGGGAGTATTTTTATTTTGTTGGTGGCTCTGTACATTCAATTTCTGACAGCATGATGTTTTGGTGAATCCTTCAGAAATACCTATGCCCTTTCCCTTTCTCATACAAAACACTGTGTTTCACATTTCTCATATCAAAAGCCATATGTCATCTGCCTCTCTCACAATCTGTATAGCATCTCCATCAAGTCAATAGAGGTGCCTTTACTTATGATGTGGCTTAATGGCTATTTTTAATAAGTATTTTCAGTCGAAAGTCAGATGACTGAGAATTTCCTTTGGTTTTTCTACTTGTCAACTTGAAGTTATTTTAAATTAATTATGAGATACAAGTTAAAAAACAAAATTCACATGAGCCCCTATTACACATCTTCTTAAAAGCATGTACACACTAGTTAGTTTATCTGAGCTTAAACATAAGCAATTTAATAAATAATAACACATTTTGTTGACATTTGTTTATATTTACATTTTAAGCAGCACTCTTATCTGTTTGATTACCTCCCAGAATTGTTATTCCCATCAATTTGTTTAGCTGATAGTTCAAATGAAGAACATATCTAAACTGGCACCCTCTTATAAAGATGTCTCAAACTTGTCCCACAACATCTTCTAATATGTTTACATCTAAACCTTTGTAAGGCCATCCTTTCTGTCTCATGTAGGAAGTCAACTTCTGCAGCAGCTCTCCTCCCCTGACAGCATGATGTTTGGATTTGTTTCTCCAAACCTTTTTGCTAAATTCATGTTTAAATACACACAATTCCCTTATGAGCTCCATAATATAGCTAAAGTCTTGGTCACACAGTTTATTCACTTAAAAGCTAAATCTTATCCAAATTATACTAATACAAAAACAAGTTAAATGTTACAAATCTTATTTAATAAACTGAAAAAAATAAATCTTTATATTTCATTACACTTTCTAGATCTGAAAGTTGTGTATGTTAGATGAGTAAGTGAATCTATCTATATGGGTTTGGTATAGTAAATGTATGCATGAACATGAGAGTGCCATGCAATGAATGATATTGTCTTCACTAGGACTGATTTCAGCCTTGCTGCCTGCTTGCTATGAAAACATCCACACCTCAAAACCTATTCATGAAATAAGAGGATTTAAAAAATTGATGGATGATTACAGGTCACTTTTAATGGAGTTGGTCTTTTTATCAAAGATTTATAAACAATTAATGCTGTCTTCGTATATACAGTTTAACTCCTGAGGGCATTCGATATTTTACAAATAAGAGACACAGTTTGGTTCAAGAAGCACACATTGAACTTGAAAAGCTATCATATTCAAATAGTTCTATATAAATAATAATTCAGTTATAAAAACTGTGAAGATGTCCCCCAAGTTCCACCTTAATCTGGAAAACACAAGTTATGGCTAAACATAAATAAGTAAAAAAATATAACACAAATAACCAGTGCAAAAAAAAAAAAAATTGGGTGTGAGATGACAACAGTCACCTTGTCCTGATGACACTTTGTGGCTGCATGGTTTTCTGCTCATTTTCTCCTTTTACTAATATCCTACATTAATTAAGCTAGTTTCTCTCATTTGGGGTCAATCAATAAATTACAAAATGGTGTGTGCTAATTTTTATTGTAATAAAGAAAGCATTTATTTTTTGTGACATAGTGATTAATTTAATGGTTTTATCCTTTTGTTTTTTTTTCTGCAAAAGACACATCGGGATAGGAAAGACTTTGGACTTTATATCAACAAAGACAAGACAAAGTATTTGTGATGACAGACAAAGATAGCAATGCACCTGTGTAAATGGAATGGGACTTACAAATTTGAAATGTGGTTGTAAACAAGAATAATGAGAATAAATTGGAGAGAAAGTGTGAGCAATGAAAACATCTGAGAAGTCCTGAAAAGAACAATGGGTGTGGATAAGATAAAAGCAAGGAAACAGTGGTTGTTTGGGCAATTTGCAGAATGGGAGACAATGTAAAATTATGATGTCTGGAATGACGTCTGGGAATATACAGAGATGAAGAGTATTCCACATGGCCCAAGTTCAGAATGGATTATTGGCAATGAGGAAGGCTTCCTACTGGCTCAGATAATTCATAGGGATTGTGCAGTGAGATGATGATGAAGATAATACAGGTTTCTAAGATTTTCATCATTATCATCATCATCATTCTCATTCCACTTTTTCTGGTGTTTTTCTTATTTAAGCCGTTATTTGAAGAAAATCAGAAGAAAAGGGCTTTTAAAGACGGTGATCAGCATGAGCTCAAGCGTGTGCAGAAGGAACTCCGAGTCCAACTCAGGGCGGCGAAGGAGCAGTACAGGAGAAAGCTGGAGCAGAAGTTGCAGAATAACAGCATGAAGGAAGTGTGGGATGGGATGAAGATCATCACTGGCTGCAGCTCGAAGCGGGGTACCACCTTTGAGAGAGACGTGAAGAGAGCAAACCAAATGAACAACTTTTTTAACAGGTTTGACCACCCTAACCCACTCTCACTCTCACCTCGGAGTACTGCACCCTCCACACATCCTTCTGCTGATACCAGCATAGGAAAAACATCCCCACCCATAATAACAACAGCGCAAGTGAGCAGAGAGCTGAGGAGACTTCGTGCCAGCAAAGCAGCGGGTCCAGATGGAGTATCGCCACGACTGCTGAAGGTCTGTGCATCGGAGCTGGGGGGTCCTCTACAGCGCATCTTCAACCTGAGCCTGGAACAGGGGAGAGTCCCGAGGCTTTGGAAAACATCTTGTATCACCCCAGTCCCAAAGGTATCACGTCCTAGTGAGCTGAATGACTTTCGACCTGTTGCTCTGACATCACATGTGATGAAGACCATGGAGAGGCTGCTGCTTCACCACCTTAGGCCACAGGTTCAACACGCCCTTGACCCTCTGCAGTTTGCATATCAGGAGAAGGTGGGAGCAGAAGATGCCATCATCTATATGCTACACCGATCCCTCTCTCACTTGGACAGAGGCAGTGGTGCTGTAAGAATTATGTTTCTAGACTTCTCTAGCGCCTTCAACACAATCCAACCTCTGCTCCTTAGGGACAAGCTGACAGAGATGGGATTAGATTCATACCTAGTGGCATGGATCGTGGACTATCTTAAAGACAGACCTCAGTATGTGCGTCTTGGGAACTGCACGTCTGACATTGTGGTCAGCAACACAGGAGCGCCACAAGGGACTGTACTTTCTCCGGTCCTGTTCAGCCTATATACATCGGACTTCCAATACAACTCGGAGTCCTGCCATGTGCAAAAGTTCGCTGATGACACTGCTATCGTGGGCTGTATCAGGAATGGGCTGGAGGAGGAGTATAGGGACCTAATCAATGACTTTGTTAAATGGTCCGACTCAAACCACCTACACCTGAACACCAGCAAAACCAAGGAGCTGGTGGTGGATTTTAGGAGGCCCAGACCCCTCATAGACCCAGTGATCATCAAAGGTGACTGTGTGCAGATGGTGCAGACCTATAAATATCTGGGAGTGCAGCTGGATGATAAATTAGACTGGACTGCCAATACTGATGCGCTGTGCAAGAAAGGACAAAGCCGGTTATACTTCCTTAGAAGGCTGGCTTCCTTCAACATCTGCAATAAGATGCTGCAGATGTTCTATCAAACAGTTGTGGCGAGCGCCCTCTTCTACGCAGTGGTGTGCTGGGGAGGCAGCATTAAGAGGAAAGACGCCTCACGCCTGGACAAACTGGTGAGGAAGGCAGGCTCTATTGTTGGCATGGAGCTGGACAGTTTAACATCTGTGGCAGAGCGAAGGGCGCTCAGCAGGCTCCTATCAATTATGGAGAATCCACTGCATCCACTAAATAATGTCATCTCCAGACAGAAGAGCAGCTTCAGCGACAGACTGCTGTCACTGTCCTGCTCCACAGACAGATTGAGGAGATCGTTCCTCCCCCAAACTATGCAACTCTTTAATTCCACCAGGGGGGGTAAACGTTAATATTTAACATTATACATAGTTATTGTCTGTTTTTTTCACCTGTATTATTATCATTCTTTAATTTAATATTATTTATTGTATCAGTATGCTGCTGCTGAAGAATGTGAATTTCCCATCGGGATTAATAAAGTATCTATCTATCTATCTATCTATCTATCTATCTATCTATTTGATATTGAGCAGACTTGCGCACAAGGGACTTAAGTAGTTCCAGCCTTTCAGCATTGGGTGACGTTTTCCACTGATATCTATTCTGCTAGTTGTTAATGTTCATTATTAGGATGCAATTTATTAAGCAGACTCCACAGGAGCAAGGCGAATGAATAGAAGAAAATCACAACTGAGTTTAATTTTGAATCTATGGCAAACTTACCAATATTTGTACGTTTTGAGAAAATGTCACCATCACGCTACTGTACTTTCCCAAACGTTGACTAGAGAAAAAGACCACAGTGAGATCAGCTAGTGGCTAAATGTCTGACTGACTGTTAAACTGATTGGAAACAAAAACATGTAGCCACTCGGCTCCTCCAGAGGGGTATTTTCCGTATGTCACTTAAATCATCCAAGATCAGATGCCTCATCTTGGATGAGTTAATGCCGATGAAACTCATCCGGGATAAGTAGGTTTTTCAAATGCAGCTGTGTAGTAGATTAGTGTGTCGAACACCGGGCCTGGAGGGCCGCAGTGGCTACAAGTTTTCATTCTAACCCTTTTCCTAATCAGTGTGTAGTTTTCACTGCTAATTAACTCCTTTTCCCTTCATTTCAATAGCCCTGTTTTTAAGGATTCAGTCCTCTGAATTGATTTGTTTCTTCATTAAATGGCAGCCAAACAGAAATGAGACGTGAAACGAGCCAATAGATGACCAGCTAAACTGGGATTTCAAACTCCAACCAATTTCACTCCAATCAGTCTCTTAATGAGAAGCTGATTTTTGCTGTTATTTAAACCCGTTATTTAATTCAATGGCTTGTTGCTGCTCTCATTCTGCCACAGCAGACATTTCCAAATCTGTTGATTTTTCTGTTTTTTCTAAGAACACCGTCAAAATGTTTTTGTGACCTGAGAGATCAACCTTACTGAGACCTTCACCTTTCTTTATTTTCAGCTAATGTGTGGTGGGCTCAGGTTAGCTGGTTATGTGGTGGCTTGTTTTGTGTCTCATTATTGTTTGGCTACTAATTAAGGAAAATGAGACAACTAAGAGACCTGAGTCAAGTTAAGTAAAACTAAAGCAAAAGAAGTTAATTAGCAGTAAAAACGGCTCACTAATGAAGAAGATGGTTAGAGTGAAAACATGCAGCCACTGCGGCCCGGATCCAATCATCTGAGATGATTGCACGCGCTCGCGCTGATTGAAATATATATATTGAGTCTAGAAAAAATGATCAGCAAGTCTTTGATAGGCTGCAACAAAATGACGAAAGAACGGGTGCATTTTTTTACACAAGTGGAGCAAGACCTTTTACTCAAAGGATATGAAGAATTTCAAGATTTAATATGCACAAGGGGTAACACTGCAAAAGCAGCCCAAACCAGAAAAGATGGCTGGCAAAAAGTGGCCGACAAATTAAACGTGTATGTAGTGTGCATTGTACTTACTGAATGCAGCGTTTCATTTCCTGTGTGTCAGATTATTTAATATGTCATAATTCCAGATCAAACGTGAGCACAAGGAGAACATGGGAACAGGTTAAAGTGAAGTACAAGAATATACTTAAAACTGGTAAATATTGGTATATAACTATTTAAAGAATTGTTGACATAAAGAATCATATCTAATATAAAAAACATTAATTTTAAAGCTAGTAAGAAGGCGGCAGACAAGCAAAAAACAGGTGGAGGTCCACGTGGTTCAGACCTAACCCCTGCAGAAGAGTTGGCTCTCCAGCAAAATGCCCATCGCCCTGTTTCTGAGGGCATTCCAGGGGGAAGCTCCTCCTCAGAACCAGTGGCAGGATGCAGTGGTCACTTCATTTCAGGTAAAGGATGGTCATTGCATATATTTGTCCTCAATGTGTGCCATACAGTGTGCCAACCTGATGGAGCTTGAGAGGTGCTGCAAAGAGGAATGGGCGAAACTGGCCAAGGGTATGTGTGCCAAGCTTGTGGCATCATATTCAAAAAGACTTGAGGCTGTGAAACCACTGTTGTCTTTTTCATTGAAAATATTGGGCCACAATTCTGTCTCTGGCAGCTCTGCCACTGGTTTGCTCAAGGTGCACTGGGTCAAGGTCCTTATCAGGCTGCACCAAAACCTCAGGGACTTTCTTTTTTGATGGTCGCTATGTTGTGTAAGACAGAGCATGCAACAATTATGTCGCATGCTCTGTCAGGTGCAACCCTCAGCCTTTTTAGACATTGAAATCTCTCCTTCAGGTGGCCAAAGGTCATTTCAATTCATGTCCTTGTCCTAGAAAGAGCTGCATTATATCGAGTTTGTGGCCCAGGGTTGGGGTTAGGAAACGGGGTCATTAGAAAATGCCTACAGGCATATCCCCTGTCCCCAAGCATGACTGCATCATGATGACCTGTGGAATATGTAAAAATTGTGAATACAATACACACATCACCATGTTTTATAATTAGATTATTACCTTGTTCAAATGTCCGATACAGGTGTGACTCCTTAAAAATTCTTGAGTCATGAACAGACCCTGGCCATTTAGCATCCACATTTGATACATGATAGGATGCAACACAGATCATCTGAGAATTTATAGTATGTAGGTCAAACAATTTTAACTGTATGTCAACATGCCTATTGGCTATTTTCAACTCTTACAAAAAGTTACATTACCTGCACGTTCATACTGTGGAAGCCTTTTCTGTTTATGTACTCTGGCTCATTTGGACCTGATGGGGCCTTTATTCGGATCTGCGTACAATCCAGTGCCCCAATCACATTTGGAAATCCTGCGTAATGAGAATGTTAGGCTGATTGTGAGATTCATTATGGAACTGTGGGTATTTTTGCCTGTGTATTACATACCTGCAATGGCATGAAACGCCTCTTTTATTGTCTGCACACGCAGGTGTCCAGGAAACACTATGAAAACCCGAAGGAAATATTTCAGAACCAAACAGACTTTACGGATTGCCTGGCAAACTGCACTTTTTAGATAGATTTTTCGCATCGCCTACAGTATATAAATTAAAAAGTGCCGCTTGCAAAAGCCCCTCAAAGCAATGCATACTGCCCGTGTGGTTGCGAGAGCCCGACTTCGCCTAGTTTGACTTCGAATATAAGGCGCTAATAAATTTTTGAGGTACAATATTCCCCCTCGGCTAAAGCGTAATCTTTCGAAAAGAATTTCCTCCGGGAGCAATAAAGGATCTTGCCGATCGCGCAAACCCCTCTCAATATGAAATTATCCTCTTATAATTTGCGCACAGATATCAATTGGTCGCTCATTCATGAACGGCGAAGCCATGACTAAATGAATTCCACGCACGGACACTGATTAAGTGTGTGTGCTAATCCTTGTTTACATAGAACAAACCTGGGATTTGTATGTGCTGCTATGACAACACATCCAGCAAAAGTTTCGAAAAACCGACAGATCCAAGATCAGGCCAAATCGTCAACAATTACATCCGGCTAAACGAGTAATCCACTTACGAAAAATACCCCCCCAGGACTGAACTTGGAAGTCACGGGAGTAGAAAAAAGATGAGAACACACTGGGCATGCGCCTTTTCCCTGTGACGTCCCCTGCACTTGCGCCTCTCTTAATGGTTAAAAACTACATTTCCCGTATATCATTGGTAGTCTTTCCTTTTTAAAATGCGTATTTTTTCATGTCATTGTTTTGATGTTGTTTACAACTGCTTTGATAAGAACAATATTTCGAAATCATACTTGTTTACTCTCATTTAATAAAATGTTTCTGCTTTTCTATTATTACTTTCTAGTATTTTTTCATTCAAGAATGACAACTTGTCATATCACAGTGCCATGGAAAATTATTCGCAACATTCAAAATGGGGGAAAATGTTCCTTTACAACCTAATTTTTCTACGAAAGCTTTGCTCTTGTATTCCGCAAATATGTTTTATCTGACACGTTTTGTCATTCGGACGAAAAACGAACGCGGAACTCTTCTCTTGCAGCTCGTTTTGCCACTCTGTTTTTTTTTCCTGGCGGACCCCATGAGAGTGGATAGAATAATTGTAGTTGAGAATAACAGAACTGCACGAGCTGGAGAACCGTATGGTAGTATGTATCACAAGTGGGTGTCTTTCAAGGTGTGGGAACACAAAGCGATTCTTCATCACCATTACAGAATGCACACTGTTGGTCATTAAACCGCTGTAAAGTAGAACACAATGATGAGGCGGCTTGCACACTTTTCATTTCCCGTGTAGGAAGTGTACCGTGTTTTCCTTTGAGCGTTAAACAGAACACGTTCAGTAGTTTAATTTATTTAGATTTTTGAAACACAACTCCAAGAAAAAGAACAGAACCGAGTTGAGTTTTTTTTTTCATGTCGAAAGCAGTTGTATGCTCAAAAATGACAAACCACTTGGTTTTCTTTTAGGGAAATTATTTGAAACTCACCAGTCAATGGCAGAAGCCGTTTTCCAGGCTCCGAAGAGGCGCCTGAAGGTCTATGAGTCCTACCTGGCCCCCTTCCCTATTCACACATCTTCTGATGAAGGAAAGACGAAAGTGCACAAGGTATACAGAGCAGAACTCTTCAATCAGCACGTCATCGTGACAGATCCAGAAGATATTGAGGCTCTTTATGCGAGGGTATGTTCCTAGTCTCAAAGATATTTATGTTTTTGTGGTTTCTGTTTAGTGGTGTGTAATTCATTTTTACCAAATATTTTAAAGGGTTTTTTTGGAAAGGGAATCCTGTCACGAAGTAGACCAGACTATAGCATCTCTGACAGATGGCACAGTAGGTAGTTTTTATTTCTTTTAAAGGTAGTGTCGTTTTAGTATTGATTGCATTTTTAGCTAATTACTACAGTTTATGGTTTTGTACTTTTATACATTTTAATTATAGATGATGGCCTTACACATATGCCTGTCATTTCATCAGCTAAGTAAGTATACTTTAAAATATATGTGAGGTCTGATACTGATTTAGTTTACACCGGGTGTGTATCGTTTTTTTAATTGAACATAATATTCAGAAAAACACTTAATGCAATATTAAATAGTATTTATCAAAGTATCTTTGTAATCTAATTCTCAAATCACTTAGCCTTATGTACATCATGCTTCATTTGCACATTCCAACAGTAAAAGCGGTTTCTAAGTCTTCAAATGAGTAAAAGCAGTATGTTCTGTTGAAAAAGACCTGACCAGGTTATATACAGTGCCTTCAAAAAGCATTTAGACCCCTTTTTCACATCTTTTTATGCTGCAGCCTTGTGCTAAAATCATTTGAATTCATTTTTTCTTAATCAAGCAACACTTAATACCTCGGACAGACAAGACTAAAAGAAGAGTATAGACCTGTTTGCAAAAGTGATTTATTAGTGTTTATTAAAAGTAAAAGCTGAACTATCACATTGACACAGACATTGAGACTCTTTACTCAGTACTTTGTTTAAAGCAAGTTTGGCAGCAATTACAGCATGGAGTCTTTTTGGGTATGGTGTAACAAGCTTCACACACCTGGATCTTGGGATCTTTTTCCATTCTTCTCTACAGGTCCTCTCGAGCTTTTGTCAGGTTGAATAGAGACCTTCCGTGGTCAGCTGTTTTCAGGTCTCTCCAGAAATGTTTGTATGGGTTCAAGTTTAGTCTCTGGCTGGGGCACTCAAGAACATTCACAGAGTTGTCCCTAGGCCACTCCTGTGTTGTATTTACTTTGTGCTTAATGTCATTCTCCTGTTGGAATGGGAATTGTTGGTCCATTCTAAGGGCCAGAGCACTCTGAAGCCTGCTTTCATCAAGGATACCTCTGTACTTTGCTCCTTTCAGCCTTCCCTCCACCATGACTAATGTCCCATTACTTGCTGCTGTAAAAAAAAAAAAAAAAAACATACACAGCATGATGCTGCCACCACCATGTTTCACCATTGGAATGGTATTGTGTGACAATTAGAAGTGAGACCAAACAGTTTAATCTTGGTCTCATCAAACCAGAGAGTCTTGTTTGTCATAATCTGACTCCTTTAGGTGCCTCCTGCAGACTCCAAGCAAGCTTTCATGTGTTGTCTGCCCACTCCGCCATAAAGGCCAGATTAGTGGAGTGTTGCAAAAGTGATTGTCATTCTGGAAGTTTCTACAACCTTAACACAAGTTCTCTGGAATTCGGCCAGAATGGCCATTGGGTTTTTAGTCGTCTCTCTTACCAGATTGCTCAGTCTGGCCGGGCAGTCAGGTCTAGGCAGAGTTGAGGTTGTTTCCACACTTACCCCATTTAATAATTATGGTGGTCACTGTGCTCTTAGCAACCTTCAGTGTTGCAGATTTTATTTTTTAAGCTTTCCCCAAAATATCTGTGTCTCTGCATAATCTTGTGTATAAGATCTGTAGAGAATATTTTTGATCTCTTGGCTTGGTTTTTGCTCTGATTTATGCTGTAAACTAGGGCTGTATATTAGCACTGATGTCCTGATTTGATTCAATATCAATGTTATCTTGATTGAATTAGTGTGCACTAATATATCTGCAGTGGTGGGGTTTTTTTTTTTTTTTTTTTTTTTTTTTTTAAGAAATTACTTAATCATGCATAGAGAACATTAATGTGACAAATGTCAGTAACACTTTATATGACTTCATACTTCATAACATATGAAAAAGCATGAAATGACATTTAAGAAGCAGTACCTGATTAGTAATGAAGAGTTAACATCAGTATTTACAAGATGTGGAACAAAATATCATTACTCTTTAAAAGAACAAAAACTAATTCACAACACTGCACTCATTCAACATTTGCCATAATTTAACTAATAAATGTGTTGCCACATCAGAGTCCACACATATTATGGGGCTCCTTGTTTTAATACAGTGCAGTAGCATCTACTTTATAAAACATCTATATTAATGTATGAATAATATTATAATCAGATTCTGCTTCTTAAATAAGTAACCTATTCATGTGTTAGGAATCTCCATGTAGACACCCTTCAACTAAACTGTTACCCAAATTTATTCCACTACAGGACATTTAAAATAATCTTAAATTAGTTAAAATTCAATTTCTCACGTGTAGCAGTCACATTAATCTGTCTCAAAAATGTGTCCTCACAGTTACTCCTCAGACAGAAAGGAAGCTTTTTAAAACCGGCATCTAGAGCTAATGCTTGTTGACAATGGCATTAGATGAATGGAACATAACAGGCAAAGAACCAGTCATCGTAACTGACAACAATTCGGCACAGCTTATGGAGCTACTTCACAACAAACTTGTGATTGATGTGGTCACGTTATGGGAACAGCACATTGGAAATGTTAGAAAAGTTTTGGAACATCAGCAGCTCTGTATATAGACAGTGAGGTTGTTCCTGGTGTGACTGGCATAAAACACCTCCACCACAGCTGCCCATTTGGGTTTAATGTAGTAATATGTGATTGTCTTGTAGGAATCTGCAGCCCTGGATGTCCAGCTGTCACAAGTTAGGGCCGCTCTCTGCGCTGACCCGAGAGATATAACAATGGTTTGCTTAAGATCGTCATAAAGCTTAGGTACAATTACTTAACTTATTTGCTTTCTGGTTGGTATGGCATACAACAGTTCAAAAACCTGTATCATTTTTCAAAAGCCCTCATTTTCAACAGCAGTACAAGGTCTGTTACCTTTGCAGATAAAAAAAACTGCTATAGAGTCTGTTATATTTTGGGCATGAGGCAAATTAAATGTAAGCTTGAAGCTAAACACCGTCTCCAGTGCAAATATAGGCTCTACTCGTTTTGAATGTTGACCGAGATTGTTTATGGGTAATGTCGGGATAAATGATTTCTCAAATGTGTTACAACAATACTTCAATATTTCTGAGTTGTACAGCATACATATGTCTTTGCTTTTATCCAGTTGTTCTTTACCAACACATTGTTTGAATCCTTAGTTAAATCCACACATTAAATTTAAGTGTAGAAGGCGATGATTTCAGTTAAAGGGGTCATACCATTATATGCAGAATAGTAAAGAGCCTTTTCTGTTGAAAGTCTCAACATGCACATTAGCAACATCAACTGATCATCAACATCAACAGATGCCAAAAATTTTATTAGGGTTTCAAAAAAACATTAGGGGGGGGCGCGATTAAAACTCTTGTTGAAAACTCGGGTCGCAAATACTTAAAGGTTGAGAAACGCTGTCTTATAGGGTTCCTTGCACCATAACCCTCTGCTTCCTGTGTCTGAGCCAATTCTGCCCCCATCTACAAACATCACCCTGAACTCCCACTTCTTTTAGTTTGATGCCCAACCTCTCATATGGCTCCTTATCCAATTCTTTCTGAAAGTCAAGATAAATAATATATAATATCTTTTTGTTATTTCCTCATAGAATTCCCTTTTATAAAGGGTGATAATATTTATCATTTTCCAGTCCTTTGGAATTTCTCCAGTACGCACTGAGTTCCTAAAAATATGCGTTGAGGGTTTATATATGTACTCGCTTACTTCCTTAAGAACTAGAGGATATGATTTTATCAGGTTCACTTCCTCACTTGTGAAGACCTCAGAAAAATGTGAGTTTAGAGGATCTGCTATTTCACTGTCTGTATTTTTTAATTCCCCTTTACGATTCCTGATGCACTTCACTTCTTCCTTTCATCCATTATTGGGGATCTAATCCTTCATGGACCTCTATTTTAGGTTGAAAAATGACAAATTTCTATTACAATCGAGAATGTTTAGACTTTAAACATTTAAATTAAAGAACACATTTTAATATTTTAAAGTATTTAATGCATCTATTCTTGTTTATTATGTACTTTTACCTTATAAAGTAAACCATTACATTTCTTGTGAACACCCCAAATTAGGATGGCTTACACTAATTCAGGCTTTCTTCATTTTCTTTGTCAAAACAAAGTTTGCTTTTTATGTTTGTAGTAAAATGTTTTTCCATTCTTTCTGTCTTTATTATTGTTATTGTGCATTGACTGTTCTTTGTGCCCATTCAGGTACCAGCTGCACTTGAGTTGGGTGAGACAAATCCTGTACTCGCAGGGAATAGATGAAGAAGCTGTAGAAAAAATTCTTGAAAGGTATACAGAGATTGGCCCTCTGACAAGTGCTGAAGGGGTTTTAACCCTTAATGATCAGTCTGAGGAACTAAACTCCTTAACAGCAATGGATGAACATAATATGGATGGCACGGTCTCAAAAAATTGCAAACATTCACCTTCAGAATTAGAGCAACAGCCAAGCAGTCCACATCGAAAGAAGCCACGACGTCAAGGAGATCCTAAATATGACCCTCTAGCTGAAATGTATGCTCAAGAGCCCGAGCCAATAGACCAAGATGCTTTATCTAAAGTAAAATGTGAAAGGCATGATGATTTTTTGGTGCACTGTGGCTGCCATCTGCAGGAACAAGTACTTACTGAGTTGACCACCATATCTGAACCAAGTGTGAGGCCAGCCTTCTCAAATAAATATGAATATGTGCTAGTGAAGCAAGGTGAAGATGTTGGCAAGCAGGTAGACCTCTCACAAAATGTAAGTGCAGATATTTTGTTTGCTTACATCACAGCCAGATTTAATTGCTAAAAGTGTAGCAGAGTAAAGCTTCTTAACTTCCTTAGGGAAAGTTCATTTTTGACGAAAATATCAGAAACTAGAAGATAAATATATATTTTTTTTATCCTTTAAAGTAATTTGGTAATTTAGGAGAAATTTTGACACCTCCCCAGCTCAATTAAGTAGTTACCACAAGATAACTAAAATTGGGCAGTGATGCCAAACCCTTCAAATGGCAATGTATATTTAGAAAAGTTTAAAAAAAAAAGTTATGCTAGTAAGAAGAAATAAACATTGCTTCCTTAGGTATTTAATTAAGAACCATATTTACACGATTCTTCATTAGGGGGATAAGGGACAATTGTGATAGTGCTGCAGCGCCCTCTGTTGGGTGTCACAGCATTCAAAATATGTGACCAGTAATGTATATAGATAATTAAACATTATTCAATGGTTATTTAAAACTACTGGCAATTAGCATCAGTTATAATAGCAGGTGAGAGTGATCTTTTTAGATAATTGAAAAAAAATGTATACTTTTGGAAGAAAACCAATAACAACCTTCAGTTTGTATCACATCACAAAGGTAAATTTGCGTCATCGCGTACTTGACCTGCACAGATGGCTACTGGCCATTAACATTTTATATTGTTTTACAGATAATGTAATCCATCCACTTCAGTGTCAAGGCAGAAGCCTACCCTTACAGCATTCAGCACAAGGCAGAAATCGACACTGTTAACAAATCTTAGCTGACCAGAAAAAAAATAAACAAAAACAGTATATGAACACTGGCAAAAGAGACATTTAGCCATCTTTATAGAAGCTAGCGGCAAACCTTGCTTGTGCACAAAATGTCATTTGGGGAAACAGCAGGATGTTGGGTTAGCACTTCTCTGGCTACTATTACTGCAGTCTAGTTCAATGATTTCAAGTAAGATATCAATTCTGTTCAAGTTCCCTTGAAAGTCATCATACTTTCCTTCATGACAAAAGATTTGTACAAATATTTATCCATTCAGTATTTCTAATGTGAATTCATATGCTGTAACAATTTATTTCCAAAGTCAAATTAAACTATTATCTGTACATACAGTATTTAACTGAAACGCAAAAGTTAGTTTTTGCATAAGTATTCAAGCCCTACACATTGATACTTTGTCAAGAACCCTTTTGCTGCAATAACAGGCTTAATTCTTTTGGAGTAAGTATGTACCAGTTTTGCGCATTGTTCACAGTGATGCTTCCTCACTCTTCTTGGCAGAAGTTATAGAGATCCTCCAGGTTGGTGGACAGCAGTTTTCAAATAGTGGCACAGATTCTTAGCAGGGTCCCAAAACATTCACCATTTTGTTTTTGAGCCATTCCAGTGTTGCTTTATCCTTATGCTTAGGGTGACTGTTATGTTGAAAGATGAATCTTCTCCAGAGCAGTAGGTTCACAGCAGATGAACAGGTTCTGTCCTGCAATATTGTGTCCATCCATTATCCCGTCAACTCTGACAAGGTTCCCAGACTCAGTGCATGAAGAGCATCCCCATAGTATGATGCTGCCATCACCATATTTCACCCAAGGTGTGATGTTTCTAAAGACATTGGCTGTGTTAGTTTTATGCCACACATACCTCTTTGAAGTCTGCCCAGAAAGTTATATTTTGTTGTCATCTGACCATAAAACCTTCTTCCACATCTTAACTAGGTCTTATTTTTTGTAGCAAGTGCCATGCGTTTTTTATGTTGACCTTCTTAAGGAATGGCTTTTTTTCTTGCTACCTTCCCGTAGAGACCTGTTTTATGGAGAGCTCTTGAAATTCTGGACCAATGCACCTTCACTCCATTTTCAGCCAAAGAGCATTGCAGACAGTTGGATTTGTAGTTGCCTCTCTCGCCAGTCGACATCTTTCTCTGATGTTTAGTTTTGAGTGACAGTATATTGTAGTAAGAGTCTGGGTGCTGTGATGAATCTTCCACTTTCTAATGATGGATCCAACTGTGCTTAACAGGGCATTCAAACTCTTCGGTATTTATGATATGAATCAAGTCTATATTTTTTATTAGCATTTAAATTTTGTTTTTTAGTACCAAGACCTGATACAAATTTCTCATGCTATTCTCAATTGAACATCATTTTATTAATAAGATCTTCCTTTTTTGAAATATTTAATGTTGTTAATCTCTTCTAAGGAGTCTTTCTAGGATTTAAGCCACATAATTAGTAAAAGTTATTCATAGCATCCTTTCAAATGCACAAAATGTTTATGTAGAATTGTTAGGAGTGTTTCTGTGAACATGTATGCATACCAGTCATAGTGGAGTTAGGCTACCAGTTTAAAATACTGTAACTGAGTATTATTACTCTATTACTCTACATTATTATATCTCCAATGTAAGTGTAGATCATTTTGAAAAAAATGTTAAAATTGTATTGTACTTTTGTGTTGTATTTTTTGTCTTTGATAGGTGATAATGAAGAATTTGATCTTAAATTTGAGCATAATAACTTTTTGTTTGTTTCATTAGAAGAATTCACCAAGACTGGTATGTAAGATTAACCCTTATCGGGTTATTGAATACCTTCAGCTAAGTTTGGAAGAGGTGAGTCTAAACTCATTTGACCATTGGTTCTGTCGATTCACTTCCACTGCTGCTGCTTACCAATCTTGTTTCAATCTTAAAATAAGTAATTGTAGTAACTGCATCAGAAAGTTGTTTTAAGAAAGCTTTTGTGTGTCTCACCAATTTATTTCTTTTAAGATACAATGTAGAGTAAGATGCTGATATTTTTATGTTGTCGAATTCTTTGTTTTTCAGGCATTTTTCTTGGTCTATGCATTGGGATGTCTGTCTGTATACTTCAATAAGGTAATTTAGTGCATTTTGTGCAGTAACTAGTAATGTGAGTTATACTGTTAGGGTTGGGTGATAACAACAAAATGTTCATATTTTCATTAGATAACTTGATATTTTAGACAGGATTTAATTGGCTTAGAACAGCAGAGACTGTGCATCAGTTACTTGGACAGGATACTTGATAAATACTAGGATTTTCATCCTAATCAGGCCTGTACACGTTAAAAGTTCAAGGTACCCTTGACTTCAAGGATCCTAGCAGACTCCCTGGAAATGCTTGTTCTGTCAGCAAACTAAACACAAATATCATGGAAAACCTTCAAGGTTGTGATGATTTCTGATTTTCTTTCAATATATTGTGTATCAGTTTTTTTTTTTCTTCTAAATCTTATCAAAACAAGTCATAAAATTGATCTTGTTAAAAGCATCTATGCATATATATATATATATATATATATATATATATATATATATATATATAAAGCAATGGCTTAACTGAATTGTAAATTGCTGGAATCCACATCCATGATCTTTGACGATGTCATAAAAGACATTTCATGGTAACATTATCTCTCAAAGCTCTATATGATTAAGATCTTTCAAAAGCCTCATCTATAACTTATAGTGTCTCTATAAACTCTGGGGCTTTGATAGTGGATTAAAAATACATTGAAAAACCTTGTACAAAAATATCGAAGAATGTCTTTTAGACATTTTATCTTTTAAGTGACTAACCTCTGATAGCTTTATGAAGTAGTGCAGCTGATATTAGTCACCTGCTTATTATTTATTTTGAGTATCCTCTTCTTTTCCTCCAGTTCACACTCAGCACCCTGTCATCCACATCAGCATTAATAATCTTCACTTACTGACTGGCATTAACTGGAGTTTCTTTCTATTTGGAATAATTGCTGTGTGGCTGAGGGGATCATTAACATTATCCATCCATCCATTTTCCAACCCGCTGAATCCGAACACAGGGTCACGGGGGTCAGCTAGAGCCAATCCCAGCCAACACAGGGCACAAGGCAGGAAACAATCCTGGGCAGGGTGCTAACCCACCGCAGGACACACACAAACACACCCACACACCAAGCACACACTAGGGCCAATTTAGAATCGCCAATCCACCTAACCTGCATGTCTTTGGACTGTGGGAGGAAACCGGAGCCCCCGGAGGAAACCCACGCAGACACGGGGAGAACATGCAAACTCCACGCAGGGAGGACCCGGGAAGCGAACCCAGGTCCCCAGATCTCCCAACTGCGAGGCAGCAGCGCTACCCACTGCGCCATCGTGCCGCCCGTCATTAACATTATTTTAGCATATAATTAGAAAATTCATGAACTTCATGAAGTACTAAAACTTGTTAATTAAAATAATATAAAATCATTCAATTAGTGTAGCAAGCAAGGTCTTTTCAACTTGGATAATATTCTTAACAGTGAGTAAATGGACAAAACAATTAGAGATGAAAATCCTTAAGATGTAAACATAATAGTCAGTTTTATTTGGTTGTACAAGTTGCCACATTCCTAAATATTGATTTAGTGTTTATTCTATAAAGAAAACTGGCAGGGAGTATTTAAACACAGAAATATAAGCACACATCAAATGATGTAATAAACAGATGTATATACTTCGTCTTGATTGCTGTTACAGGCAGAATTTAGGAAATTTCACTTTAATAATCAAAGCAAATTTTTGTTTTAGTGGTTAGTGGTATTTTAGCTTGCATTTGTTTAAATGTCACTGTATAAATAAGTTTAGTTACAATTAAATGTGGGGGAACATCAAAGGTTCTTTATTTCAGCGCTAGCATCTAGGTACAGCTGCTTGCCAACCTGTTGGAGTAGTTAGAATTGGAGCGCTAGCAAAGAATTTAGGAAGCTGAAAATAACTACCTACTACAAAAAAGCAGACAAACAACCAAAACAACAACAACTGAACCCAAAAAAGTAATGCAAACTCCCCTAACTCTCTTCAATAAAAAACAACTGCTGAAGTAAAAGATTGAAGGAGACTCCATTCAAAAGACTATAAGAGTGATTTTGATGTTATTAAGCAATAGCATTTTATTTAATTGCATAATACATATCTCTCTATTATAAAAAAAAATCCTGTAGAGAAACAGTATGGCTACGATACGTGATCCTCACGTTAAGATCACGGAAGACACTTAAAAGACCTGCGAGACTAGAGAGATTGGCCAAGGAGTGTCATGCGGGGGCCTTAAACATGAGACTTTGTGCCTAGAGGTTGACCCAGGACTGTCTCGCGATGACGTAGAACATGAGATTCTTGCAAGACACACCCTACTTACAAATAAATAAGAGCAAGGGTGGCCAGCAACACACTCACTCGTGTTTTGGCTTTGAGCACACACAGATCTAGGGCTCTCAACGCATATAAAGCTTATAAGGACAATATGTTATAAATGAAATGTAGACGACAAAGTGAAGAAGAAAGCAGCGTGGAGAAAAGAGACTCAAGAGCGTTGGAGAGACAAAAAAGAAAAAGAATGATCTAGGTGCAAATTCAGAAAATAAGGAAAGTAATTATCAGCCTGGAACAAGTGGAATTGAAAAAAAAGCATGTCCAATTGGGACGTTGGCGCTATGCACATGCAGAGCAGGTTAGAGATTATGAAAGCAGTGGAAATCGAAAGGCTCAAAAAAAAAAACAGTTGGAGTGATACACATGTGGAGAAAGTTAAAGAATGTGAAAGTAGGAAAATTAGAAAGTATAAAAAAAGAAAGTAAAGATCGCAGGAGCACAAACAAACGGAAATTATTACTCGGAAAGGGGAAAATAATCAGCACGGACCAGGTGTCATTGGAAAAAAAAGCAGGATAAAGCGAGGTCAGAAATAAAAGACCGAGTAGAAAACAAAGTAAAACGTCATAGAGGTTAAAACACAAGGAGGCCAAACACATGCAGAGCAGGTTAGAGATAATGAAAACTGGAATTCAAAAGACTCAAAAAAAAAAAAAAAAAAACGTTGGCGCTATGCACATGCAGCGCAAGATACAGAATATGAAAGCAGAAAAAAAACGACTGTCAAAAAAAAAGTAAACATCGCATTAGCGCAAAGAAAGAGAAATTACTACTCGCAGAAATAACGAAAAGGCGAATAGAGATCGAATATATGGACATAGGTAATATGTCAGAAGTATATAAATATTGTAAGGCTTTGAAGTTTAAGTCAGAGAATTTCAAAAACGTGTTTTACCTCACATGCATTTATTGGCTACTTTGCAAAAAAAAATTATTAACTGCTGCTGATGTAGATTGATTTCTCTGTGCTGAAATTTCAAACAGAAAGCTATCCTGAATTATGGTACAGAGTCATTAAACACATCTCATGGACCTCATTAAAAAGATTCAGCACGTTGGGACTCGAAAGATTCCAAATATTGTTTTTAAAGAAGTTCAGAAAAAAAAGTGAAACTAATGAAATAGCAACAATTCAAAGAAAAAAAAATCTTAAAAGTGTGTATCCGGAAAAAAAAAAACGGGTTGGCGAGTGAAGCGAGCAGGGGGCAAAGCCCCCTAGTATGCAATAAAGAAGATGTAGCGATCGTGACAGATTTTAACTTTTCAAACAGTGTTTGATGAACCCCTCTTGGAAATACAAAACAGGAAACTGAAATAGTGCCAATGGGAAAGAACTGTTTTCTCATTTAGTTTGTTTCATGATAGATGGTGTCACTTCAGAGACATCCTAATTCAGGCTCAAAATAAAATAATTTTATTCAAAAAACAAATAAAACAAAAATAGTAAAGAAATGCCCAAAATGGATAAATAACAACGCCATTAAAAATGTATGAGTAAAAAGATCACGTACAATAAAAATTAAAAAGCCAGCCATATAATTCTGACTTGGAGGAGAGTAACCAAATACTTCCCAGGTCTAAAGGGCATCGCCTGCTCTGACACGCTCAGGGAGTTGAACGTCTTTAATCCCAAACAGAGGGGGCTATGTGAGGAGCTAATTCAGGTCTTGTCAAAGGCATTGATAAAGTGGATGCAGCAGGATTCTTTTCAACCAAATAGCAACTCATGTATATGAGGGCAGCAATGGAAATTAAGAGGAAGTGTATTTAAGGCTAAAGCCGGGGCACTTTTTCCATTCAAAGAGTTGTGGGAATCTGGAACAAACTAACGAGGAATGCAATTGAAGCAGAAATCTTGACAACCTTTAAAAAGTATCTGGATGATCTATTCAAACAACTTGGCTATTTGCTAAATAAATGAGCTTGATGGTCTCCTCTCATCTGTCAAACTTATTTTTGTGAGTTATTTAATAATCTAAAGAAAATGACACCAACAAAATAAAGCCTAGCATTCTCAAAGCCATATAGTCCAGTCCAAGGTCACTGGGGGGGCTGGTCACAAAGTAGAAGCCAGGCTGCCAGTCCATTGCAGATAAGACGTGCAAAATAACTGGTTACTTTTATAAACAAAAAATTATTAAAAGTGTACTGTTTTCTTGCACACAAAGAATTCAAGGTATATTCATTCTGACATAATGCCTGCACTGTATTTGCATTGCTGATGTGGAAGAACCAACCATGGAAACAAAACCGAAAATGTGTGCTTTGTGGGTGTTACTACTAGCTTACTAACCAGTAAGCTGAATTTGTTACCCTTATTATGTACTGTCACCAATATAACTTCGTAAATTTTCTGTTAAAACAATTAACTTATTGCATTAATCAAAACATTTCCTAAATAATACAACATTAAAATCTTACTTTGAGTCATCTGACTTTGTCTAAAGCAGGGGTCTCCAACCTTTTTTCCCCTGCAAGCTACTTTTACAAAATGAAAATGGCCAAGAGCTACTCATGTTTTCTAACGTTTATTCTCATAGCTTATTTTTTTTTTTTGTTCTTTATTTCGCCTTATACAATTTCTTGTATTAGGAATTTGGTAGTTTTCGCATACCCCTTGGGGTCAGAGCGCAGGGTCAGCCATTGTACAGCACCCCTGGAGCAATTACAGGTTAAGGGCCTTGCTCAAGGGCCCAGCAGAGCAGTGGCCTTATTGGCAGTGACGGGGATTTGAACCGGCAACCTTCGGGATACCAGCGCAGATCCTTAGCCTCAGAGCCACCACTCTGCCCCAAACAAACCCAAACAAACTGAAAAAGCTTGTTTTGCCTGAACATTTACAAAATGTTGGTGTCCAGAACTCACATTTTGCATTACATCACAAAAAATATTTTGTTCACCTGCAAGTGCATTTTGTATGTCTGTATGCATTTTCTAGTGTATCTTACGATATTGAATTAAAACATGAATGCTGTGAAAACAAAACAGTGCAATTCGAAATACACAAATATGACTTATTCATTTGTCACTTTGTTCCATGTCACTGTTTCACTTTATTCACATGTCCAGTTGCATGTGTGATGTGTTTTTTAGTTAGTCATATGACTGGCACTCGTGGAGTCAACAAGAGAGGCAGGTGTATGGTGGAGTGGAGCCACTAAGGTTCACTGTTATGGAGTCATTTAAATGTTCGTCTGTCAGTCTTGTTCTGAGCTTTGATTTCATGACGTTCATGTCAGACACACAGAGGTATGGAGACCCAAACAAAGCAGACATTTTCAGAGATGGTGAAGATTCTTATAGTTATCTGGCTCTACTAAGCTCTCCAATGCTGACAATGCTGTTGAGAATTTAACTGCACATTATTTTGAAGGTTTACTAATATACAGTGCATCCTGAAAGTATTCACAGCGCATCACTTTTTCCACATTTTGTTATGTTACAGCCTTATTCCAAAATGGATTAAATTCATTTTTTTTCCTCAGAATTCTACACACAACGCCCCATAATGACGTGAAAAAAGTTTACTTGAGATTTTTGCAAATATATTAATAACAAAATTGAGAAAGCACATGTACATAAGTATTCAGAGCCTTTGCCGTGAAGCTCAAAATTGAGCTCAGGTGCATTCTGTTTCCCCTGATCATCCTTGAGATGTTTCTGCAGCTTAATTGGAGTCCACCTGTGGTAAATTCAGTTGATTAGACATGATTTGGAAAGGCACACACCTGTCTATATAAGGTCCCACTGTTGACAGTTCATGTCAGAGCACAAACCAAGCATGAAGTCAAAGGAATTGTCTAGACCTCCGAGACAGGATTGTCTCCAGGCACAAATCTGGGGAAGGTTACAGAAAAATTTCTGCTGCTTGGAAGGTCCCAATGAGCACAGTGGCCTCCATCATCCATAAGTGGAAGAAGTTCGAAACCACCAGGACTCTTCCTAGAACTGGCCGGCCATCTAAACTGAGCGATTGGGGGAGAAGGGCCTTAGTCAGGGAGGTGACCAAGAACCCAATGGTCACTCTGTCAGAACTCCAGAGGTCCTCTGTGGAGAGATGAGAACCTTCCAGAAGGACAACAATATCTGCAGCAATCCACCAATCAGGCCTGTATGGTAGAGTGGCCAGACGGAAGCCACTCCTTAGTAAAAGGCACATGGCAGCCCTCCTGGAGTTTGCCAAAAGGCACCTGAAACACTCTCAGACCATGAGAAAGAAAATTCTCTGGTCTGATGAGACAAAGACTGAACTCTTTGGTGTGAATGCCAGGCGTCACGTTTGGAGGAAACCAGGCGCTGCTCATCACTAGGCCAATACCATCCCTACAGTGAAGCATGGTGGTGGCAGCATCATGCTGTGGGGATGTTTTTCAGTGGCAGGGACTGGGAGACTAGTCAGGATAAAGGGAAAGATGACTGCAGCAATGTACAGAGACATCCTGGATAAAAACCTGCTCCAGAGCGCTCTTGACCTCAGACTGGGGCGACGGTTCATCTTTCAGCAGGACAACGACCCTAAGCACACAGCCAAGATATCAAAGGAGTGGCTTCAGGACAACTCTGTGAATGTCCTTGAGTGGCCCAGCCAGAGCCCAGACTTGAATCTGATTGAACATCTCTGGAGAGATCTTAAAATGGCTGTGCACCAACGCTTCCCATCCAACCTGATGGAGCTTGAGAGGTGCTGCAAAGAGGAATGGGCAAAACTGGCCAAGGGTAGGTGTGCCAAGCTTGTGGCATCATATTCAAAAAGACTTGAGGCTGTAATTGCTGCCAAAGGTGCATCGACAAAGTATTGAGCAAAGGCTGTGAATACTTATGTACATGTGATTTCTCAGTTTTTTTATTTTTAATAAATTAGCAAAAACCTCAAGTAAACTTTTTTCATGTTGTCATTATGGGGTGTTGTGTGTAGAATTCTGAGGGAAACAATGAATTTAATCCATTTTGACTGTAACATAACAAAATGTGGAAAAAGTGATGCGCTGTGAATACTTTCCGGATGCACTGTATATATATATATATAAAATACAATGTCTCTCTTTATATCTGTCTGCTTTTCACTAGAGAACTACTTAACGGATTTGGATCGGGTTTTTTTCTATAATTTGCTTGAACATTCCAGTTGATTTTGCGGCTTCTTTCATTTCGCTATGTATCAGAGTTTGCTTACGGTACCGATTTATCTGTGCGAATGCGAGATTCACGCAACGGGCCGAAGGGAGGGGCCTTCCTCACTCCCTCACCAGCTTTGGGGTGTGTTCCTTAACTCCGCTTAGCTAGCGAACAAGAGAACAATTGAATTAAACTTTGTTTGATATTTAAAATAAAGTTGTTACTTAGGTCTTGATGAGTTTTAACCCGGATATTCTCTTAAGTGTATGCCACATTGAAAAGATAGTTTGCAATTCAGATTGTGGATCGTGATATGATTTTTTGGAAAGATCGCCCACCCCAAATTTGACTAATCAAGTTTTCAAATTTATGTAGGATTCATTAACCCTTTGGCGAGCTACTTGGAAAGGGGTTATGAGCCACTGGTAGTATTTTGGAAATAAGCATCTTTAAGTGCAAACATTAAAAACTTCAGGAGGAGCAGGACAGAATACAGATATCCCAGTCATTTTAATATAGTGCACCGCCAATTAATGAAATTAGAATAGTGAATATGTTTACAAGCATAGTTGAAATATTACCTAAAAGTACAAAACACTCTACAAGAAAATGCAAAACCACCTGCATTGAACCTGCTTATGCGAATCCCCATTACAATACAAGCCTGTCAGTTCATTTTCCAAACTAGTTTTGGCAGCACTGGGATGTGCAAGGCAGGAATCAACCCAGGAATGGAAGTCCACTTATCACAGGGAACACCCAAGCACTCGCCCATAGTCTGCACTGATGACCCAGCTTATAACAGACCATTAACCTAACATACATAACTGTGGGAATTGAAAGGAAAAATCGTAGTTTCCAAGGTAAAAACCCACACAGGCTGTGAGCAGACCAGAATTTGAGAACGGTCACCTGGAACTGTGAGACAGCAGTGTTTTTATGCCTGAATATGGCCTTCCACGTCTAAATATGTAGAGATGTCCTTAAGAGGTTATTTTTGTATTTATCATTTTACCATATTTTCAATAAACCAAATCTCCACAATATTTTTTTTCCTCTCCAGGAACCACTGACAATCCTTAAACTTTGGGAAGTTTTTAGTGATGCAGACCCAAACTTCAGACCTAAATATATGGTATACCACCACTTTCGCAGCAAAGGTTGGGTGCCAAAGCCCGGGATGAAGTATGGAACCGACTTCTGTAAGTGGATGTTGATCCTGACATATGTGGACTTTATGCATGAAGGCATTCTGTAATATTACCCTAAATTTCTAAATCTTAGCCAATACAAGGATTTATTCCACACATTTGAACGATCTTAATGAAATGATTGCCCATGGACGCTTAGCACGTGTAAAGTCATTATTTTAATTCTATCTCGGTTGAAGGCTGATGACAGTTGATTGAAAAAGAAATACAGTACATATTTTTATATTAGTTTTAACTATCAATATGATGCTGAGTATGGCAGATAATCACAGATAACACTAATATACGTTTTAGATGATAAGGCTCCATTTCAGTTCTTTTACCTTTATTTGTATCCTTCAGATGTCAGCCCAGCACTGACAATCTAAGTCAAATCACTTTATTTGTAATTTTTTTAGAATTTTAAAAACTTGCTCTTGAATTATTTTTTATATTTTATTAAGCACATTTAAATGGACTGTTCTTAATATTCCTGCACTTTTTCCATATTTTTACAACATGCAAGTAAATTTGAAAGTATATTTGAAAATGCAAGCAGCACTTTCCGATAATTACTGTTGCAGCTTAGTAAGTTCAGTGTTTGGTTGCAGTCATCTAGGATGTTAAAGGCAAGGTAATAGTGTAAGACATTCCAGGGAACCTGCTGAATAATTTAGCCGTGTTGAGCAGTAATTTCCTTGCAGTATCTTCTACCTCTTGGCAGAGAAACTTGTCACCATTGACCTACCTCCGGCACGTTGCGCAGAGACACTATTTGCAAGCTCATTAGTAGCAGCGCAGTCTGTGATTTCACAGCCATGATCAAAATAGCTGTTTGATGTTTGTTTGTTTGATCTTACTGTACATTGTAGAATCTTTCATTACTGAGCCCTTTGTCTTTGTTGATGGAGGTAAAAGCTGAGTGAACTGGCTGTGTACTTAGGCCGTGATTTGTCCTGCCTGGCACCTTCTGCTTTCACACTTCCAATGCTACACGGGTTTCTCTGACAGGCAGAGACTTGGCTAGCTCAGTTGAAAAGCTGATAACAAAAAGCATATTTGATATTTCTGGATATTTCAATTCACAAATTCTTTTTATCTCTGTCTCAACAGTACTGTACAGGAAGGGGCCACCATTTTACCATGCAAGGTCAGTTTCCAGAACTGCTGGGCATATTCTGTACTTAGCACACAGCCCCAGTTCCTAATGTACATACTTCACTGATTGACTTTATTGCAAAAAAGAAGAAAAAAACAATTGCTGTTTTTCTTTGAATATATAAAGCAGATGCAAATATATCTAAAAGTTATGGCTAGTCCACTACTCTTGAAACCTTAAAAGGTTTCAAAGATGACAAATTGTCAAATTGGTGCTGGTCTAAAAAATAAATCACTAGCCATATTAGAAACCGCTACTGACTGACGGATTGTTGCCTGTGCAGCTATTCTGTGGTGGTGGAGATGGCAGACAGCAATTCCCAAGGCTCAGTCCTCCGACCTTTCTGCTGGAGGTCCCTTGCAGCATTAGGCCGGATCACACTAAATGTCTCTAAGGTAGGAGTTGCTCAGGACTACTTGACGTTGACTTGCGACTTCTCGAGATTGTTGTACAGTATTTCTGTGATACCAGTCTTCTAACCCTCTTGCAGGAGCTGATGCTTTGTTATGTGATCAGACCAGCAGATTTGACAGAGGAAGCAATGTCATCTCCTGAATGCATGAGGCACATTAAAATTCAGGTGAGTGGAGCTGATCTGTTTCCAAAGGTCACTAGAGCAAATCCTTCTCTAGGAAACATTAGACTCATGCATGACAGTAGACTGATTTATGTTGTGTACCCACAGTCCTAATTAATACTTGACAGGGTCTTTAAGGCGTTAAAGAGTTCACATCACAGTGATGTAAAATATTCAGTTATCTTCGATAACTTAGGCACTCTGTTTTTAGAATGTGGGCATTCAGGGTCTCTGATTGCTTAATAAATGTGAAGATCTTGGACAGTGTTTCATCTTAGTGGTTTCATTTTTTACTTCTAGGAGGTCATTGTTAGCCGCTGGGTATCTTCACGTGAAAGGACAGAGCATGAAGAGCTACAACTTTAGCTGCTGTTTTTTCACTGTTCATGCCAATGTCAAGGATTCATCCTTCTGCTTTTAAAAATAAAGGTCATATTTTCCAGCTGCACCGTTTCATGCTTTGGAATGATGCAAGAGGTGCAATTGCCAAAGGAAGGTTCTTCTGTACATTCCTTTGTGTGGCTTTGTTGCAGAGATGCATTCTGGGGTGAGGCCTGGGTTGGTTTGATTCATTCTTTTTGCACGGTCTGCAGAAACCCAAATTATGTCATTGCTGCTGAAGAACGTTTGAGTGGACTTCTTGTCTTTAATAAACATTTGAAAGAGAGAATTATCTGATCTGTGTGTGCATGTACTGTTTTGTTTTTTTGGTAAAGTACCTTGGTTTGAGTAGAACGGACTTATCCGAGTGTAAACACGGCATCAGTAATATTCAGCGAGCAGCTAGTGTGCAGCACTGCCAGTGGAGTGAATATCAAATTTCAGCTGCATTTTGTCTACTTCTATGTATATTTCACGGAAAGTTTAGCTAATGAAAAGGAAGATTAAACAAATGAGAACCACATCTTCAGCAAAAATATATTGAATTCCTTCTCTTTTCAATTGTTTGAGATGCACTTTATTTGACATCACACCTTTGTTGTGTAGAAATTTGTGAAATATGATAGCATCATTAGTGCACAAAGCCTTGAGCCCTCTATGGTAACAGGCAGGGAGTATGGCGTGACTACTAGACATCATAGGCTGAAGAATCCCCAGCCCTGACTCAGCATTTCTATTGTGTGAAAACTCAAGCCATACAGATGGGGTGGCATAGCTGCAGACATGCAATGCTTGGGCACTTCAGTTTGCATCCCCTCCCTGTATGTATTTGTGTTTGTTTTGTTATGCACCCTATTTTTCTGATCATCCAAAGCCTGGTAGATGATTGCATGACATTGCCCTCACATTCTGCATACCTCTTGATGAGGGTGCCTTGTCTTTTTTCAGCCCTAACAGGTCCCATCTCTCCAGGATTATGCAGAATTGGAGAAGTCAGCCCAGAAAACAGAAGGGTAAATGGATATTACAAGCCAGAGAGTCTTAAATACTTCTTCTTTCGGCTGCTCCCGTTAGGGGTTGCCACAGCGGATCATCATTTTCCATATCTTTCTGTCCTCGTCATCTTGCTCTGTGACACCCTTCATGTCCTCTCTCACCACATCCATAAACCTTCTCTTCTGCTTTCCTCTTGCTGGCAGTTCTATCCTTAACATCCTTCTCCCAATATACCCAGCATCTCTCCTCTGCACATGTCCAAACCAACGCAATCTCACCTCTCTGACTTTGTCTCCCAACCGTCCAACTTGAGCTGACCCTCTAATGTCCTCATTTCTACTCCTGTCCATCCTCATCACACCCAATGCAAATCTTAGCATCTTTAACTCTGCCACCTCCAGATCTGTCTCCTGCTTTCTGGTCAGTGCCACCGTCTCCAACCCAAACCTCTAGACTTTCCCTTTCACTCTTGCTGATACCCGTCTGTCACAAATTACTCCTGACACTCCTCTCCACCCATTCCACCCTGCCTGCACTCTTTTTCATCTCTCTTCCACAATCTCCCATTACTCTCTACTGTTGCTTCCAAGTATTTAAACTCCTCCACCTTCGCTAATTCTACTCCTTGCATCCTCATCACTCCATTGACCTCCCTGTCATTCACATACATGTATTCTGTTGTGGTGGTCCTACTGACCTTCATTCTCCTCTCATATCTCCACCTCTCTAGGGTCTCCTCAACCTGCAGATCACAATGTCATCCGCAAACATCATAGTCCATGGGGACTCCTGTCTAATCTTGTCTGTCAACCTGCCCATCACCACTGCAAATAAAAAAAGGGCTCCGAGCCAATTCCTGATGTCAGCCCACCTCCATCACTCCTAACGCAGACCTCACCACGGTCACACTTCCCTCGTACATATCCTGTACAACTCTTACGTACTTCTCTGCCACTCCCGACTTCCTCATACAATACCACAGCTGCTCTCGAGACGCCCTGTCATATGCTTTCACCAGGTCCACAAAGACGCAATGCAACTCCTTCTCCTTCCCTTTACTTCTCCATCAACATCCTCACAGCAAACGTCACATCTGTGGTGGTCTTTCCTGACATGAAACTATCATGCTGCTCACTAATCATCTCCTCCCTTCTTAACTACCAGTCTTCAATTTGTACTATGACCTCTGGGATACATGTGTGTGTGGTCCAGCCAGGCCATACTCCGCTACAGTTAAGCTGTACTCTAACCTCACATTACGATGACTGATTGTTTTATTTATTCTTCTGGAATATTAATGTAGAAGCAGACTGCGAGATGTACTCTTGGCATATGTGCTTGAGGACTGTGCCCCCATTATGCATCTGATTATTCAATCTCAAATTCATTTAAATAACTTAGTTGCTCAATTTAATTTTTTTTAATGACTATAGAGCACAGGAATGTCTTATTGCTGAACAATAAAAAAAATGAAGACACAGAAATTAACTTTAAAAGCAAATAAAGTTGCTTGCACACGTTATTCTGGTTGAAATCAACTTATACACACACCAAATTTCATCCATAATGTATACAATGAACACAAAGCGGCTCACTCTTACATAAATACACAACAGGCACATATCTGAGGAACAGGCAATTAACAAATCCAAGTTACACATTTTCATTCTGTGTATGGTCTTGTGCTGTGTCAACAATATAAAAGTGATTTTCAGAGATTTCTTGGTATAGTGTGATGTATTTAGAGGCTCGCTTTGTTCTAGGCAGCACAAATCTCTCGGTGAATTCATTCTTACTCAACTGTCGACTGCCCTGAGTGATCAGCACACAGTTTATAAATGTCAGCGCAAAAGTGTAACAGTTGTGATCATTCTCATTGTACCTGAAAAATAAAAGCAACGGAATAGATTATTCATCAGAGGTAGGTTCTCATTGCCTGAGCGATTCTGATCACACACAAGTAAAAAGGCTTAGTGTCTAGGAAGACCTTTCATTTCTGCGTTGATGTTATTTATATGAACTATACGCACACACGCCACATACCTTTTTGGGTCCCACGTGTCTGCCTGCGAGAAGTGCTCCAGGTAGTGGTCCCACTGGTCAATTAGACTGTACATATCAGGCTGCACCAGGGCCACACTGACCGCCTGCTCCCAGCCACTCATATCCTGGCACACTCCACCTTCTCTGTAGTTGTACACCATACCTGAAAAGGAGAAAGAACAAAATCATCAGGCGTGCAGAGCTGCAAAAACAACCTCCTTACACAATGAGCTCAAAGACGACTGTACCTGCAGTACTGGTGATCCCCACATGAAGATCCGATTTTCCATCATAGTCCCTAAAAAGAACACGACCACAATATTTCAGTAATGTGATCCAAATCTCCAGAAGGAAATCTAAAAAATTGGATTGACTGCCTGTGTGGAGCATTCTGCTGTTTTAGACACACCTCAGATTAGGATGGGTACTCATTTTGAGCTACAGCCCCACTCCATCATTCAGCCATAATCACTGCTCAGTGTGGCTGTCTCGGCTAAGACAAATTGTGTTCTTTTGTTTCACTATAGCAATAACGAGAAGCATGGGGCATGCACATCAATCCCGGCTGTTGAACAGGCCACAAGGCTACACCACCTTTTGTGTTTAAGGCCAGAATTAGAAAAGCTATAAATTACTGTACCCTGCCATCCATTCTGTGAGGGATCACAGCCACAAAATAGTGGCACTCGGAACAACAGAGGCTTGAGATTGAGGCAAGAACTTCAAATATGTTTGTGCAATAGCTTAGCATAACAAAAAATGAACTGAGAATACGGTCAATACAAATGCTTCTTAAGCCAAGCTGCAAAGAGAGGACATTGTTATCGACAAATGTTTATCTGCACACCGTGAGCAGTGCAGGTGCAAAAACACTCCATGAAGACCTCAGACAAGGCTGACTGCAAAGCACGCAAGAACATCTCAGTTTAGACAAATCAAACCCCAGCCCAAGGGACTTCATATGTACTAGTGGGGTCATGATGGGGGGGGGGTCTTAGAAAGCCCTACCCCCTGATACCTCCTGTTTCTTGTTCTGATCGTGGACAGGGGACACGGATGTCAGGGGGCTGGGGAGGTGGGCTAAGCCCCAATAAGTGCTAAAGCTCACAACAACCCTGATTCGTACAGCGGGACTGTTCACATGTGTCTGTATAACTAGATATTGTCAAGCTAACACTAATGCAATTCTTTAGGGATGACAGAAAACAACTGACATTTGCAACTGCTGCAGATACAATCAAAACAATTACATTTATAGGCTAAAAGAAATACATTTTAAGTGAATACATAAAAATCAATGTGCCAAAGGGAATTCAAAAATCATTAGTTTCTTCAGCCGTATATTTTCTGATCCTGTTAGGATTTCACAAGGTACCAATTGTATTGAAGGAAATGAAAATAATGTCATCCTTAAACCGTCATTAGGCATATCTGAGCAGTCACTTGAAAGGAGAGGTGGCAGAGGATTGGGAAGTTGCAAAAGTGACTCTGAACTCCAAGAAGGGTGACAAAATGGATCCCGATAATTACAGACCAATAAGTCTTACTTCCATACCTGGCAAAATTATAGACAGCGTAATAAGACTTACTGTAAATTAGACGGGTACCTATATTTTTGAACCGGCAACTGGAAGAGTTGACAAAACAAATCGTATGATATAATTTAATCATACTTTCAAAAAGAATTTGACGCAGTCCCACACTGAAGACCAGAAGCCATAGGCAAGACAAAGAGCGGAGATAAGAGGAGAACACGTCACTAGGAGTGAGGTCATCAGTGGAGTCCCCCAAGACTCTGTCCTTGGACTGTTACTTTTCTGATGTATATTAATGACATTGATTCCAGTGCAGTTAGTAAACTTATGAAACAGCAGATTCTGAACAGGCAGCAAAAAAAAAAAAAAAGAAATACACCTGGACAAACTTCAGATCTTGGAGAACACTTGGAAAATGCAGCTTACTGCAAAAAAGTGCAAACGGAACATCAGTTATATACAAGATGGGAGACACTGTCCTTCAGGAAGCAACCTCCAAAAAGGATTGAGAGGGGTAAATGGATGCAATGTTCTCATTGTCTAAGCAATATGCAGAAGTAATTAAAAAGGCAAATAAAATATTAGGTTAGATCATAAAAAACTGTTTACTGCAAACTGAGGGATGTTCTACTTAGACTAAATTATATAATGTACCAGTGAGACCACATCTGGAGTATTGTGCACAGTTCTGATTACCATGCTACAAGAAAGACATCGCAGCACTTGAAGCCGCGCAGAGGAGAGCAGCCAAGTGCATCCCAAGGCTGCAGGACATGTGCTACTCTGACAGACTCAGAGAATTAAACCTGCTTAGTCTTAAGCAGAGGAAAGAAACTGTGTGGGGACCTAATCGAGGTATTTAAAATCATCAAAGAATGATAAAGCTGATCCAGCAGAATTCTTTCCGCTTAATTTAAGACAGAAGGTAGGAAACACTTCTTTGCACAAAGAGTTGTGGGAATCTGGAACAAACTACCTAGACAGGTATTTGAAGCAAAAAACTTGACAAATTTTAAGAAATACCTGGGTGACATGTTAAGACATAGCCATTAGCTAAACAAAGAAGTTGGATGGACTGAATGGTCTCCTCTCATTTGCTAAATCCCTTATGTTTTTATGTTCTTACACATGTTTTAATATTGTGTGGCTTTACCAGACCTGGAGAAGGAGGCCAACACACAGACACACTACAACAAATTTAGAGATTTGGACTTTAAGGACTTGCACTTGCATATATCCGCAGTGAAGAACGAACGAGGCGGCTGCAGCTACCATTCCACTGCTGGTACACACAATGCATGTAACCAGGCAATTTAGGACACAGCATGGGTCACTTGCAGCCTGCTTGAAGCCATATCATACTAACGGTGTATGAAGACACGATGGCAGTGTGAGGTCAGGGCTGCAGTAAACATATGAATGAGATTAGGCGAAGTTTGAGTAGCTCGTGTCGAACTGCCATGGCGTGCCGGTCATTAACAAGGGGCTGTCGTGCTGTAGTCTTCAGTGTAAAAGGCTGCACATTCAACTCCGAAGTATGCAAAGCTTGATCTTCATGAAAGATTCTATAATAATGCAGATGGACACTACAGTATACTGAAAATTAATGTCCAATATGAGATTCTTCAAGGTTCATGTTTTCTTGTTCTATCTGATATAGTCCAATTGTCTACTTTCTGTTTACTGGATTTTCTTTTGTGTTGTTATTTTGCAAGCCAACACATTGTACACGCTGAAAATTATATAAAGAATTTTAAAAGAATAGATTTTATATATGCCTATAATAACTACCTCAGGGATTATTAATACAGTTTAACTTTCTTGTTCCACAAATAATCACTGCAAGAATAATTTTCGATTACAGAATACTGTATGTATTGGATTGTACTGAATGGATTTTTATCTGTTAATCATATTAATCAATAGATCAAGAGGATCTTTTTACACCACGTAGTGTAATTTGGAGTGACCACCACTATACTCAAAGTCAATCGATTTTAAGCACAATGATAGCATTGCTACATGTACACCGCTCAGCGGAATTGTGAATCGTGACAAGCCCCATATACTCGTATTCTATATACCTTATAGGAATGATACATTCTGCTGTGGTTCCTGCGTCCGTAGTAATAAATGAAGGTTAGCACATTGATTTTAAGTTTACACCATAAAAAGCATTATACATGATCTACTCTGAGAAGTTTTTAAACTAGTATTCAAGATTAACAGCAGAAAAACAGTAATGGAAGTTTGAACTCAAGTATTGTTCTTCCGCTTATATAAGATGTTGAAGTGCAGACTAAAAGAACAAATGTAAAAGATGAGTGTTGCGGCTGTAAATCCGTACACGTAGCTCATGGCGGTTATTCGCGGCTCATAAGTAGCAGTAAAAGAGCGACCGCGCGCCCAGCCCCCTAGACTTGATTGTCCATACCAACGTTTCAGCAACGGAATAAAACAAGAGCAACAAACTCATAGGGCGAAGGGTGGTAAAGCCAAGCCGCCCTCGCCATGCCCGTTAAGGGTTTTCCACGAAGACCACTGTCATACTTACCTGAGAAACGTGCCCTTTGTGGGTTTCACCAGAAAGGAACATTTTGCCTGGTGTCCATCAGTAAAGGGGCTGGGGATGCTAACAGGTGCGTCTTCAAGTCTCCGGTGGCTCAAGCTCTCTCCACACACAGGACACAGTTCCGGGACAAAGAAGCCGTAGATCTCTCCACTGCAGTGCTGAAAGCGGACAACCCGTTTGTCCATCTGGATCTCGGCTCGTTGTCACTACCTTAGCACACCTGTGCGTCTGCTGTAAAAGCTCTCACTGCAGACCGATTTCTTCCCTGAATTCGGTACAGGCATCTTGATTGATGGGCCAGTTCACCAATGACATTATGTATATGAAGAGCACCGCCCCCTACCGACGTGGACGTCAAAGAGGTACAAAGGTCTTCTGAAGGCGGGAGAAAGGCGCACTCTGCTGCCCTGAACTTAGAAAAACTGCTTCAGCTACCGCCAGTCTGCCTGCAGTGTGTTATCTTGGTCAAGAAACTTTAGTTTTCACTTTCAAGTAATTGGGATTGAAAGATTAAATTTAATCATTCTGTTCATACACCGCGGATCTTTCTTTATTGCCACTTTAGTCTTTCAGATTTTCAAGCCACTCAATAATCTTTTCCATTTTAAGTATTTTCTGCCTATGCTGTCAGCAACATTACAACCCCCCATTCTTCCTTCAGACCTACTGTCTCATAACTGCCTCCTCTTGATTTTTCCCAGTTGCTTGGTGTATGGTTGTTAGTCTCTCTGACATTTTCTGTCCTTTGTAAAAATTCATGCTTTATGTGATGCAAACTGCCAAACCAATGGTCTAGATTAAATGATTATTTTTAATAAAGGACATACGCATATGGTGGCACAGTGGTAGCACTGCTGCCTCGCAGTAAGGAGACCTGGGTTCACTTCCCGGGTCCTCCCTGCATGGAGTTTGCATGTTCTCCCTGCGTCTGCGTGTGTTTCCTCCCACAGTCCAAAGACATGCAGGTTAGGTGCATTGGCGATCCTAAATTGTCCCTAGTGAGTGTGTGTGTGTGTCCTGCAGTGGGCTATTCCTGCCTTGCGCCCTGTGTTGGCTCGGATTGATTCCAGCAGACCCCCGTGACCCTGTGTTGAGATATAGATATAGCAGGTTGGAAAATGACTGACTGACTGACATACGCATATTTTTGTCAATTTAGGATAAAGAATTCTGCCTAACATGTGCAACTTCCGAAAAAGAATCAATAAGCAAACAATGCTATTTGTTATACCACCATTAGCACAATTGTATACAGGTACAAATAAGAAAAAATGTCAACAAAACATTAAAAACACTATCACTGGAAACCAATGTAAAGACAGAAGAAAGGGAGTTATAGGACTGTGGCTAATAGTCTTTATAGGATCACTGTGGCAGAATGTATCATTATTTGCTGTGGAAAAATGACTTGAACCATCTGAAGATAAATATAAATACAGTCAGTTCTGTAAGATGCAAATGCATATACATGTGCATTTCTATAACCAACACAATAAAAAAAGCCATCAATCAGTTATGAAATCTGCTTATCCTAGTTGAGATTCACAGGGACTGGAGCCTACTCTGATAAGATTGGGTGTAATTCAGGACCAACCCTGGACAAGGCCCTGTCTATCACAGGGCACAACAACCCTGCCACCCCCCATACCCACGCTCCAACCCACTCATGTGGCGCTATATGGGAGTGACCAATTATCCTCACATGTAAATCATAAAACATGTAATTACACAAATTCTACAAATCCTAATTTGTAAATCCTATATGGTAAATTATATGTACAAAATAACAGTATTTAATTCGGTGTATTTTAGCAAAGCAGACAGTTGAGAGGGGTACTCAATAGTGGTAATATCTCACAGATCCTTTATTATGACTTCAAATACTGTGTCTGGGTGTTATCCATGTGGATTTTACAAGTTCTCCCCTTGTCATTATATGTGTACTCTGGTTTACCTCCAGTTTTATGAAAAAATACTGTGTAGTTTACAAAAATATGAAGAACGATTTATTTTTTTGTATACTACCATTCACTGAGCACTGTGAACAATTCTCAGTTAAAATGCAAGTACAGATTATACTAATTACCAAATACAGAACTATAACACATAAAAATACAGACTTGATAAAACATATGGAGAACAAGGTAAAATAAATAAATAAATAAATGGAAACCAATAATATCTGTTCATTAATTAACAGTTGAAATATGGCCAGTTGTCAACAGAGGAGATTCAAATTGTAAAAGAGAAAGTCAAACAGATTAACAGTCCTGGAGACCTCGGCCAACCGGCCACCTCGCCCTCCTGGATTTTCTGCAATGGAGTTTGTGCTGGCCATTCAATCTGATGAGAGAATCTTCCCATCTGATGACTCCAATGCTCATTTATCATAGATGACTTTTCCATATGAAGGAGAGCAGTGGGAAGTCAAGCCTTTAGTTGCAGGGCCCCAAAGATGTGGAATGTTCTGCCTACTGATATGCAGTATGAGATGCCTCTTCAGTTTTAGTTTTTAATCCAGACTAAAGTCTTGATACTTTAGTCAAGCATACCCTGACTAGAGCTGCTGATTAGCTGTGTATACTGCACCTCTGTTTTCAAAACATAGGTAATACAATAATTATAAACTACTACTAAACCTCCTCTTTTTAAACACAATGTAATTTGTAAAGTTTGTATGTTCATTTACCTGTGAACATGTCACAGCACTCTACGCCTTCACTCACTGAAGAATGCTACACAAAAATAAATTGAATTGAATTGAATGGTACTGTACATGTCCAAGCTTCAGATCACTTCCTTTGCATTATGAAACCCTCTTAGTGGAGGCAGAAGCTAAAAGGAGCATTCATAAAAAGTGTAGTGTTAGTACTTCTGCTTCTGTATTTCTGACTGTCTCTGTTTGTATTTCTGGTTTTGCTGACCAGTCTGCTTTTAGTCTTTCTGGTATCCAGACCTCCTGCCAGTCTCCGACCTTGATTCTAGACAGTTCCCTTAACTATTCCATTCATGCTTCTAAGCTCTGGCTTACTCTCCTTCACAATAAAACTGCCAGTGTTTAAAATGTGCACATGAATTATTAGTTAGTGGGCACTGAAGAGAGAGAGTTTACAGGGGATTGGCAGACAACTCCACTCTGACAGAAGTACATAACTCCCAGGTGGCAAAGCTGGGTGGTTGCTAGGTATTATGGATACTGCCAAAAGTGCCAAGGCTTTTAAATATGAATTGTGGATCAGGGATGCCGGGATATCTGAGACTGCCAAGGGAGCTCTGGTAAGATGGCCCAAAGATTTTCAATGGACATTCCTGACCCCAGAAATAATTCCATTGATTGCCCAAAATGTATTCTCTGCGTGGGATATTAGCATCAGAATCTTGGATGATGTAAACTAGTACACAGCTATCTTATATACTGTAGGTGTGACCTACTTAAGTCACACAATACAATTTTCTGTCATAATATACTCAGCAACCATGGTCATTGTTATCAAAAACTCTTCAAAAATGGCATCACCCATGACACAAAATGGCAAAACAAAATGGTGTCATAATAAATAAATCTATCTTAATACATAATTCGCCTGCCTCCTTACTCACGTCCATCCAAAGCTGAATGCGCAGTCACCTTCTGAGCAGCTGCCCGAAAAACTTTTTGAGACCGACATCCAACCCCAACATCGCGGCAGGTGGCAGATTTACGGCCACAAAAATTCAAAGAGAAAGGCAACTTCAATTAAAACTCTAGAGGCCTGAAAGGCGATTTCGACTACAGCTCGAGGCCTAATTACGCATTCTGATTCAATTACGCATTCATTCAATACACCTATATCAGGTTTGTGGTGCTTATACTTATTACTATTCCATATTGTACTGGAACATTCATCATTCAATATTATACTATAGGCCTGGAAAATTCATCAACTAACAGTACAAGCCTGTACAGTAATGAGTAAAGCGGACTACAATCATTACAAAACAACTTCTTCGATACTTATCATTTGTTCTTCATACACTGCTGACACAAACTCGTGCCTGTTTCATCTTACATTGTCGAAATGGGCTCTTTGTCTAGTATATATATAAAAGCCAAATACCACTGACTCACTCATCACAAAATCTCCCGAACCATGAGGGCTTGGGACTTGAAATTTGGAATGTAGGTTACCCTTGGCCCATAGGTGCTCGCTAAGAAACAGTTTTAAAAATTTCGTAGTCCAAGCATGTTCTGTCTGTAAGTCTGTCCACTTTTCACGAGATAATTACTTAACGGATTTAGATCTGGTTGTTTTCTGTTATTTGCTTCAACTATCTGGTTGATTTTGCGACTTCTCTCATCGTGCTAAGTACTATAGTTTGCTTACAGTATTTATGCAAATCCAAGAGAGTGGTTCTGGGCCGAGAGCAGGGAGGCAGGGCCTTCCTCATCTTTTGTTCAAGTTGGTTTACATCTCGCCACGTGTTGGAGTACACCTTGACTCCGCTTAGCTAGCAATACCTGTTTGTTCAACCGACATTATCATCTACAGATTGTTAAGGAGTAACGTTTGTCGTTTTTGAGAGAGAGATCAGAGCTCTATGTGTTTTAGAGGGTAGCTACTGATTTCCAGAGATATCACAGCCATGTGCTTTTCTCCCTACACGGGGAATGCTCTCCCATCAGACCTGAACACAATCAGATATAGTGCCAACGTCTATTGATTTTTAAAGTTTGTCCTGTTTCATTACTATGTGGGCACAGCCACAGGGTACAGCTAGTCTATATATAAAATGTTAAGGGCTGTCCATCTGTCACATGATTACTCATGAACTAATGAAGTTAGAACCTCAATCTTGATCTTAATTGAAAGTTTATGACCTGATACACTCTTGAAATTCAAAAAATGTTATGTAGTAGCAACCTTGGCAAATGAACCAGTGGTTGTGATTTTATTACAGCAAAATGATCGCAAAAGAAAGTGACATGGCAGAAAGAAAAAGGAGAGCAACAACATCTGCTGAGAGTCAAGCAGATTGTCAAATACGTGTTCAGAATTCATAATGAAGTGTAAGTACTTACGAGTAAACAATTGGCAGAGAGTTTACTGTTCTTTATATTTAACCTTATTGTGTGTCACACAACCCCCCACCCCCAACTCAAAAGGCTTCTTACTTTAGCCGCTAAAAGCTTAAAAAGCATCATCAAGTTTTTACATTTATTGTGTTTATTAACAAACTAGCAAAATACCCGCGCTTCGCAGCGGAGAAGTAGTGTGTTAAAGAGGTTATGAAAAAGAAAAGGAAACATTTTAAAAATAACGTAACATGATTGTCAAACCCCCGTGACCCTGTGTTCGGATTCAGCGGGTTGGAAAATGGATGGATGGATGTATGTATGTGTGTATATATATGTATGTGTATGTATGTGTATGTATGTATGTATATATGTATATATGTATATGTGTGTGTGTATGTATGTGTGTATATATATGTTGATATGTATATATATATATATATATATATGTGGATGTGTATATGTATATATATATATGTAGATATGTGTATATGTAGATATGTATATATGTAGATATGTATATATATGTATATATGTATATGTATATATATATATGTTTATGTGTGTGTGTGTGTGTATATTATATATATAAAAGACAGCAACACTCATAACAATGACAACACAATTACATTGACAATCATGTTACGTTATTTTTAAAATGTTTCCTTTTTTTTTTTTTCATAACCTCTTTAACACACTACTTCTCCGCTGCGAAGCGCAGGTATTTTGCTATATATATATATATATATCTGTATGTGTATATATATATGTGTGTGTGTATATATATATATATATATATATGTATGTATGTATGTATGTATGTGTGTGTGTGTGTGTGTATGTATGTGTATATATATATATATATATATATATATATATATATATATATATATATATATATATATATATATATATATATATGTTGATATGTGGATGTGTATATGTATATATATATATGTAGATATGTATATATATGTATACACGTATATGTATATATATGTTTATATGTGTGTGTGTATATTATATATATAAAAGACAGCAACACTCATAACAATGACAACACAATTACATTGACAATCATGTTACGTTATTTTTAAAATGTTTCCTTTTCTTTTTCATAACCTCTTTAACACACTACTTCTCCGCTGCGAAGCGCGGGTATTTTGCTATTTATCTATATATATAAAGGAGAGTTGGGATCCGAGAGACTGTGTGTTTGTGGAGGGATGGAGAGTTAAGGCGGGTGTTGGAGTCACGTGATCATCTCCCCTCCCATTCACCTCATTTCATTCACTTCATTTCGCTCCGAGCTGAGCTCTGCAGCTGGCGCTGTCTTGCTGTTCTTGATTTGCTTTTCACATGGCCAAGTATACGTTGCATGCTGAAGAGTAAGCTCAGCGCACAACTTGGTCATATTACAACCGGAGGGGCGAACTGACAACATGGTATACAAAGAGATCCTTAACAAATAATTATTGGTATAATTTTCCTCAGTTTATTATTTAAAATTTTAAAGCAGTACTTCGCCGCTGCGAAGCGCGGGTATTTTGCTATTATATATATATATATATATATATATATATATATATATATATATAGATAGATAGATAGATATAGATATATATAGATATATATATATATATATATATATATATAGATAGATAGATAGATAGATATATGTATATGTGTATATATATATATATATATGTATATGTAGATATGTGTATATGTAGATATGTATATATATGTATATATGTTTATGTATATATATGGTTACATAACCTCTTTAACACACTACTTCTCCGCTGCAAAGCGCGGGTATTTTGCTATATGTATATATATATGTGTCTGTATGTGTATATATATATATATATATTTATATTTATATATATGTATGTATGTGTGTATATGTATGTGTATATATATGTTGATATATGTATATATATGTGGATGTCTATATGTGTATATATATATATATATATATATATATATATATATATGTAGATATGTGTATATGTAGATATGTATATAAGAATATATGTTTATGTATATATATGTTTACATAACCTCTTTAACACACTACTTCTCCGCTGCGAAGCGCGGGTATTTTGCTAGTATATATATATATATATATATATATATATATATATATATATATATATATATATACAGTGGTGTGAAAAACTATTTGCCCCCTTCCTGATTTCTTATTCTTTTGCATGTTTGTCACACAAAATGTTTCTGATCATCAAACACATTTAACCATTAGTCAAATATAACACAAGTAAACACAAAATGCAGTTTTTAAATGATGGTGTTTATTATTTAGGAAGAAAAAAAATCCAAACCTACATGGCCCTGTGTGAAAAAGTAATTGCCCCCTTGTTAAAAAATAACCTAACTGTGGTGTATCACACCCGAGTTCAATTTCCGTAGCCACCCCCAGGCCTGATTACTGCCACACCTGTTTCAATCAAGAAATCACTTAAATAGGAGCTGCCTGACACAGAGAAGTAGACCAAAAGCACCTCAAAAGCTAGACATCATGCCAAGATCCAAAGAAATTCAGGAACAAATGAGAACAGAAGTAATTGAGATCTATTAGTCTGGTAAAGGTTATAAAGCCATTTCTAAAGCTTTGGGACTCCAGCGAACCACAGTGAGAGCCATTATCCACAAATGGCAAAAACATGGAACAGTGGTGAACCTTCCCAGGAGTGGCCAGCCGACCAAACTTACCCCAAGAGCGCAGAGACGACTCATCCGAGAGGTCACAAAAGACCCCAGGACAACGTCTAAAGAACTGCAGGCCTCACTTGCCTCAATTAAGGTCAGTGTTCACGACTCCACCATAAGAAAGAGACTGGGCAAAAACGGCCTGCATGGCAGATTTTCAAGACGCAAACCACTGTTAAGCAAAAAGAACATTAGGGCTCGTCTCAATTTTGCTAAGAAACATCTCAATGATTGCCAAGACTTTTGGGAAAATACCTTGTGGACTGATGAGTCAAAAGTTGAACTTTTTGGAAGGCAAATGTCCCGTTACATCTGGCGTAAAAGGAACACAGCATTTCAGAAAAAGAACATCATACCAACAGTAAAATATGGTGGTGGTAGTGTGATGGTCTGGGTTGTTTTGCTGCTTCAGGACCTGGAAGGCTTGCTGTGATAGATGGAACCATGAATTCTACTGTCTACCAAAAAATCCTGAAGGAGAATGTCCGGCCATCTGTTCGTCAACTCAAGCTGAAGTGATCTTGGGTGCTGCAACAGGACAATGACCCAAAACACACCAGCAAATCCACCTCTGAATGGCTGAAGAAAAACAAAATGAAGACTTTGGAGTGGCCTAGTCAAAGTCCTGACTTGAATCCAATTGAGATGCTATGGCATGACCTTAAAAAGGCGGTTCATGCTAGAAAACCCTCAAATAAAGCTGAATTACAACAATTTTGCAAAGATGAGTGGGCCAAAATTCCTCCAGAGCGCTGTAAAAGACTCATTGCAAGTTATCGCAAACGCTTGATTGCAGTTATTGCTGCTAAGGGTGGCCCCAACCAGTTATTAGGTTCAGGGGGCAATTACTTTTTCACACAGGGGCCATGTAGGTTTGGATTTTTTTTTCTCCCTAAATAATAAAAACCACCATTTACAAACTGCATTTTGTGTTTACTTGTGTTATATTTGACTAATGGTTAAATGTGTTTGATGATCAGAAACATTTTGTGTGACAAACATGCAAAAGAATAAGAAATCAGGAAGGGGGCAAATAGTTTTTCACACCACTGTATATATATATAATATACCCACACACATAAACATATATATACATATCTACATATACACATATCTACATATATATACATATACACATCCACATATATATATATACATATATATATATATATATATATATATACACATATCAACATATATATACACACATACATAAACACACACATATACATACACACACACACACACATATATATATATATATATATATATATATATATATATATATATATATATATATATATATATATATATATACACACAGACACGTATATATATGACAGCAACACTCATAACAATGACAACACAATTACATATATATATATATGTAGATATGTATATATATGTGTATATATATGTAGATGTGTATATATGTAGATATGTAAATATTTATGTATATATATGTGTCTGTGTGTGTACATGTATATATATGTATATGTATATGTGTATATATATATATATATATATATATATATATGTGTGTGTGTGTGTGTGTGTGTGTGTGTGTGTTTATGTATATGTGTATATGTATATATATATGTAGATATGTATATATATATATATATGTATATGTATATACATGTTTATGTGTGTGTGTGTATATTATATATATATATATATATATATATATATATATATATATATATATATAAAAGACAGCAACACTTACAACAATGACAAGACAATTACATTGACAATCATGTTACGTTATTTTTAAAATGTTTCCTTTTTTTTTCATAACCTCTTTAACACACTACTTCTCCGCGGGTATTTTGCTAGTATAATATATATATATATATATATATATATATATATATATATATATATACATACATATACACACATACATGCAGTTTCAATAACATAGAAATCAATATAAACAACATTAACATCATTATCATATGAGAATATGAAGTAATATATAAGAAGCACATTTCATATGAATATAAATTATTAAACAGTAAAATCTTCTTCTGTAATTTGCTACCGTGGCTATTTGTTTGTCTGTCTGATTTTAAATCACCTGTAGCTCGCAAACCGTTTCACCTATTGACTTGAAATCTGGTACACATATAGTACGTGACGTCTACTATCCGCTTTATGGGTGATGATTGTATTACTCTTTTTATCTTTATTTTATTTTATTGTAGAATCAACTCCTATCTGCGCACACCAGGGCGGCCGTGGGCAGATGCGTATGGTGTATTCACTCCATGTTATCGTGCATTGCGCTGTCACTGGTATTTTGATAAAAGAATTTGAACAACATATAAGAAGCGTATAAATTATTAAACAGTAAAACATTAACATTTAAGAAGTAAAGTTACATTAAGTACTACTGCAGTGCCTTCGGGTATACCTCATTTTTTGTTTGCCTATTACATGCTTAAATGTATACATTTTTTGGTGTACCTACCCGAGAACACGCAACATATAACCGAGCGTGGGAGAAGCATGGATTTTAAACACGCGTTGAGTTCATCTGCTGGTCTCCCTCGTGGAATAACTGGTAATGTTTGACTAAAATCTACAGCGAGTAAAACGACATTACCTCCTATTTTTTTTTTTTTACGATCTCTGAGATCTTGCTTTTTTCGGTTCAAGGCTTCATAAGCTCTTTTATGTTGTATGGTGTATTTATCCCAAACCATCTTCTTTGAATGTTGCAAGACTTTCGCCTTGTATGTAGATCGGGTAATTACATTCATTGCATTCCTAGTCTGAATCACAATCTGATTGTATGGGTGGTTACCTGGCACTGTAGGGTTGCCACCCGTCCTTTAAAATACGGAATCGTGCCGCATTTGAGAATGAAATTGCGCGTCCCGTTTTGAATCAAAACGGGACGGGATTTGTCCCGTATTTTTTTTATCATGTTTTTTAAAGCAGCGTCTCATGCAAATCATCCCACACGCATTTTATGAAGATGCCTCCTTTCCTACTTTTGATTGGGTAATACTTGATGTCATCGTTAGTTTGATTGGTCTTTTTTAACTGTCCAGTGAGGAGGGCGGGTCTTTTAAGTAGAGTCTGCAAACTGTTGGCACTGAGATGTGGCACCCGCTGCAGTATGCGTCCCTTATTTTTTTGTATTAAAAGTGGTAACCCTACCTGGCAGGTAACACTTATGTTTGGTCATGAAGTCGTCTAAAATCCACCACATGCCCTCTTTTAATTGCGAGAAGCAGATATATATAGCCAAATTCTCGCGCTTCGTTGCGGCGAAGTACTGCTTTTAATTTTTTAAGAAGAAAAGAAAACCTTTTTAAACGGATCGAAAATATACCAATAACAATTTGTTAAGGACCTGTTTTTTTGTGAACCTCGCTTTTCACAGCTGTCGCGCTACGGCGTGTGTTTCGTTTATTTGACAGTATGTAGATCGTGGTAATTACATTCATGGCATTCATTTTCTGAATCACAATCTGACTGTATGGGTGGTTACCTGCCAGGTTACGCTTGTGGTTGGTCAGGAAGTCGCCTTACATCCGCCACGTGCCCTCTTTCTGTTCCCAGAAGCTGATCATAGAATGGTTTTAATAGTTTACTTTCAAATAATGCAAAGAGTATGCGACACGTGTTTCTCCCTAATTCTGGGCTCATCAGGCATACACACTCACTGCATCCCCTCTCGTGAATCGAATCTCTATCGTCAGCGCCAGAGTTGAAGCCCCTAACGTTGCGGTCAGCAAGTCGGCTAACATCCGCCATGTGCCGTCTTTCAGTTGCGAGAAGCAGATCATAGAATGGTTGAAACTGTTGCCCCTAACGTTGCGCCATGGCGTGTGGTTCGTTTATACCTCGTGTCTTCTCATTAAACATTTATCTCGCGAATATGTTATTGCAATCCGCAGCGGGAGCGTTTTCTATAAACTTAATTTAAACTTACGTTTACACCGTGCTTTGTTTCCCTTATGAACATGCTTGTATGCTTCACTCGCTCCCTTCTCAATTTTTTAATGAATTTTTTTGCTCTTCGCTGTTTGCGGCTCTTCCTTCATTTCTCCCTACTGCGTTCTTTTATCTCGCGAATATGTTATTGCAATCCTTAACGGGAGCGTTTCAATAAACTTAATTTAAACTTACGTTTTACACGGTGCTTTGTTTCCCTTATGAAGATGCTTGTATGCTTCACTCGCTCCCTTCTCAATTGTTTAATGAATTTTTTGTTCTTCGCTGTTTGCGGCTCTTACTTCATTTCTCCCTACTGCATTCACTGTCTTTTCACGTGATTACGTGGGAGGCGTGATGACGTGACACTCAACTCCGCCTCCCACGGCCATCAAGCTGCCGTCCATTACAGTATATTGTCAAAAAAGAGGTTCCAGTTATGACCATTACGCGTTGAATTTCGAAATGAAACCTGCCTAACTTTTGTAAGTAAGCTATAAGGAATCAGCCTGCCAAATTTTAGCCTTCCACCTACACGGGAAGTTGGACAATTAGTGATGAGTGAGTCAGTCAGTCAGTCAGTCAGTCAGTGAGTCAGTGAGGGCTTTGCCTTTTATTAATTAGTATAGATAAATAAAGGACTGCAAAGTGAACTGTGGTCATGTGTTTTCAGCAAAATGTTTAAAAAAAAGTGGTAACTATCTTAATGTCAGGAAGAAGAAAAGTGGAAACATCTGCTAAGCATTAAACAAATCGCAGAAGGAGCTTATACAATGAAGAGTGAAAAAACATTAAGAAGACAAGACACTGAAGCACATAGACAGCCAAGGGGTAACATATATAACTTATTATTTCATGTTTGTATTTTACATGTATTTTATTTTCAATAAAACATTTATTTCATTTTTAACTTGTACAGTCCCTGCCAGCCCATTTTCAGCTTGTTCTTTATGAGCTTCTAGAGGAACTGAAAGAAGTAATTATTTAGAAGACGTATGAAGTATCAACAGCTCCTTATCTTTAACTTGGCTTTTATTTGAATTTTATTTTAGGACCATGGGTTTGCGTGTTTCACTAGTAAAATGGTGTTGTTGTGCAATGTCATCCTTCTATGTAAGGATTGGCAGCAAATTCTCACTTGGGCTAATAAGGTGGTAAGCACCCAAGTCTTTCTACCTCACAGTTAGTAATCCATTCCATGGTTAGCCCAGGCACTAGCCCTGCTATCAGCATTAGTTGGCCGTTGCCTCCTCAAGGAGCTCCTCTGTCCAATAAGACACAAGACCTGCTGCCACTCTCATTGTTCAACATTTTCAGGGTTCCTGTTGAGCCTGTCCACCTCAAGTAGCACCCTAGGTGGTACTTCGGTTACTCATCACCACTGATTGCATAGCCCCAATAGGCAATCTCCTACTTAGTCGTTCATTCCTTCACAATGCTGAGTTGAGAGTTAGTCTTTGAGGGAGACAAGCAAAATAACAATACCATCCATCCATCCATTATCCACCGCTTATCCAAGGTCGGGTCGCGGAGGCAACTGCCTAAGCAGGGATCCCAGACCTCCCTCTCCCTGGCCACCTCCTCCAGCTCCTCTGGGAGGACCCCCGAGGCGTTCCAAGGCCAGCCGGGAGATATAATCCCTCCAGTGTGTTCTGGGTCTGCCCCGTGGCCTTCTCCCAGTGGGGCATGCCCAGAACACCCCCCCAGGGAGGCGTCCAGGGGGCATCCTAACCAGAAACCCGAATCACCTCAACTGACTCCTCTCAATGCGGAGGAGCAGCGACTCTACTCCAAGTCTCTCCAGGATAACTGAACTCCTCACCCTATCTCTAAGGGAAAGTCCAGCCACTCTGCGGAGAAAACTCATTTCGGCCACTTGTATACGCGATCTTGCTCTTTCGGTCACTACCCAAAGCTCGTGGCCATAGATGAGGGTAGGAACGTAGATTGACTGGTAAATCAACAGCCTCACCTTTTGGCTCAGCTCTCTCTTCACCACAATGGACCGTTGCAGAGCCCGCATTACTGCGGATGCTGCACCAATCCATCTATCAACCTCCCGCTCCATTCTTCCCTCACTTGTGAACAAGACCCCGAGATACTTGAACTCCTCCACTTGAGGCAGTACTGTGTTCCCAACCCGGAGAGAGCATTCCACCCTTTTCCGGCTGAGAACCATGGCCTCGGATTTAAAGGTGCTGGCTCTCATCCCCGCTGTTTCGCATTCTGCTAATAGCAGAGACGAGATTCTGAGGTCACCGAACAAGACCCCCTCCGCTCCTTGGCTGTGCCTAGAAATTCTATCAATATAACTTATGAACAGAATCGGTGACAAAGGGCAGCCCTGTCGGAGTCCAACCTCACAGGAAACGAGTCCGACTTATTACCAGCAATGCGGACCAAGCTCCTACTCCTCCTGTACAGGGACTGGATGGTTTGTAACAACGAGCCTTGTACCCCGTACTCTTGGAGCACACCCCACAGGATGCTTTGAGGGACATGGTCGAATGCCTTCTCCAAATCCACAAAACACATGTGGACTGGTTGGGCAAACTCCCATGCCCCCTCCAGGATCCTGGCCAGGGTGTAGAGCTGATCCAGTGTTCCACGGCCAGGACGGAATCCACATTGTTCTTCTTGAATCCGAGATTCGACCATCGACTGAACTCTCTTCTCCAGCACCCCTGAATAGACCTTACCGGGGAGGCTGAGGAGTGTGATCCCCCTATAGTTGGAGCAAATCCTCCGGTCACCCTTCTTAAAAAGGGGAACCACCATCCCGGTTTGCCAATCCAGAGGCACTGCCCCCGATGACCATGCGATGTTGTAGAGACGTGTCAACCAGGACAGGCCCACAACATCCAGAGCCTTGAGGAACCCAGAGTGAACCTTGTCCACTCCAGGGACCCTGCCACCTCGGAGATTTTTAACTACCTCTGCGACCTCAGCCCCTGTTATGGATGGGGCCCCCCCCCCTCCATCCCACCCACCCCTCCGACCTCTTCCAGCTCTGCTTCCTCTAAGGAAGGCATGCTGGTGGGATTGAGAAGATCCTCAAAGTATTCCTTCCACCGGTCAATAACGTCTGCAGTTGAAGTCAGCAGGGCCCCATCTCCACTGTACACAGTGTTGGTGGAGCACTGCTTTCCTCTCCTGAGGCGTCTGACAGTTTGCCAGAACCTTCTCGGTGCCGACCGAAAGTCATTTTCCATGGCTTCCCCAAACTCCTCCCATGCCCGAGTTTTTGCTTCCGCAACAGCCGATGCCACCACCAGACCCGATAGGACTCTTTCTTCAGCATGACGGCCTCTCGAACCTTAGATGTCCACCACCAGGTTCGTGGATTGCCGCCACAAGAGGCACCGACAACCTTGCGGCCACAGCTCCATTCTGGTGCTTCGACAATGGAGGCTCAGAACATGGCCCATTCAGACTCAATGTCCTTGGCATCCCTCAGAATGATGTTGAAGTTCTGTCGGAGGTGGTAGTTAAAGATCTTTCTGACCAGTTCCTCCGCCAGACGTCCCCAGCAGACCCTCATTATTCGTTTGGGTCTGCCTGGTCTGTCCGGCAGCCTCTCCCGCCATCTGATCCAACTTACCACCAGGTGGTGATCAGTTGACAGCTCAGCCCCTCTCTTCACCCGAGTGTCTAAGACATAAGGTCGCAGATCTGATGACATGATTACAAAGTCGATCAGAGCTGCGGCCTTGGGCATCCTGGCACCAAGTGCACTTATGGACACCATTATGCTCAAACATGGTGTTCGTTATGGACAATCCATGGCCAGCACAGAAGTCCAACAACTGAACACCACTCGAGTTTAGATCAGGGAGGCTGTTCCTCCCAATCACACCTCTCCAGGTTTCACTGTCATTGCCAACGTGAGCGTTTAAGTCTCCCAGTAGGATGACACAGTCCCCAGGAGCTGCGCCTCGCAGCGCCTCTTCCAGGGACTCCAAGAAGGCTGGGTACTCTGAACTGCTGTTCGGCGCATAAGTGCAAACAACAGTCAGAATCCTTCCCCCAACTCGAAGGCGTAGGGAAACAACCCTCTCATCCAACGGGGAGAACCCCAACGTACAGGCCTTGAGCCGGGGGACCATAAGCAAGCCCACCCCTGCCCGACGCCTCTCAGCCACAGCAACTCCAGAGTGGAACAAAGTCCAGCCTCTCTCAAGAGGAATGGTTCCAGAGCCCAGACCATGCATGGAGGTGAGTCTGACTATATCTAGCCGGTACCTCTCAACCTCTCGCACCAGTTCGGGCTCCTTCCCTGCCAAAGAGGTAACATTCCATGTCCCAAAAGCCAGTTTCGGCAACTGAGGGTCGGAACGCCAGAGTTCCCGCCTTCGGCTACCACCCATATCACATTGCACCTGACCCCTATGGCCTCTCTTGCAGGTGGTGGGCCCACAAGAAAGCGGAACCACGTTGCTCCTTCAGGCTGAGCCCGGCTGGGCCCCGTGGTCGAAGGTCCAGCCACCAGGTGCTTGCCAGCGAGCCCCTCCTCTGGGCATGGCTCCAGGGTGTGGCCCCAGGTACCCTTTCCCGGGCAAGGGAAACGCCGATCCTTGATTTAACTCCATATGGGGTCTCAGGATCGAGTTAATCTGGATCTTCACCTCAGATCTGTTTGCCTTGGGAAGCCCTACCAGGAGCATGTAGCTCCCAACAACATAGCTCCAAGGATCACTAGACTGTGCAAGCCCTTCTGCAACAGCTAGACCTCGATCCAAGAAGACAATACAAAATATTAAAAAGGCGATAATGAATGGCCAGACTGGTTCAAGCTGATAGAAAGGCTCAAATAACTCAAATAACCATTCATTACAACCAAAGTATGCAGAAGAGCATTTCTGAGCACACAACACGTTGAACCTTGAAGCAGATGGGCTACAGCAGCAGGAGACCACACTTGGTACCACTCCTGTCAGCTAAGAACAGGCAACTGAGGCTACATTTCACACAGGCTCACCAAAATTGGACAACAGAAGATTGGAAAAATGTTGCCTGGTCTGATGAGTCTCGATTTCTGCTGCGACATTCGGATGGTAGGGTCAGAATTTGGCATCAACAACATGAAAGCATGGATCAATCATGCCTTGTATCAATGGTTCAGCCTGGTGGTGGTGGTGTAATGGTGTGGGGGATATTTTCTTGGTTCACTTTGGGCCCCTTAGTACCAACTGAGCATCATTTAAATACCACAGCCTACCTGAGTATAGCTGCTGACCATGTCCATCCCTTTATGACCGCAGTGTACCCATCTTTTAATGGCTACTTCCAGCAGGATAATGTGTTACATCACAAAGCTCAAATCATCTGAAACTGGTTACTTGAACATAACAATGTGTTCACTGTAGTCAAATGGCCTCCACAATCACCAGATCTTAATGCAACAAAGCTCTATTGGGATGTGGTGGAACATTAGATTCACATCATGGATGTGCAGCCAACAAATCTGCAGCAACTGCATGATGCTATCAAGTCAATATGGACCAAAATCCCTGAGGAATGCTTCTAGCACCTTGCTGAATCTATGCCACGAAGAATTACGCAATTCTGAAGGCAAAACCCAGTACTAGCAAGGTGTACCTAATAAAGCGACTAGTATATATATTAGGCAGAGTGGTGGCAATGAGACTAGGGATCTGCACCAGCTATACCCTGGTGACTCTTCTCTGTTGGGACCTTGAGGAAGGCCCTTAACCTGCAATTGCTTCGTCCTGGGTAGGACGTTAATCTGCATCCAGCCCTTACACACTTACAGAGTGAACGTGTGGGTTGGTAGCAGAAATGACACTCCACCATATTAAAAACAAAATATATATATATATATACAGTATATTGTAACACGTGTGTGCATTGGGGACAGCTTAAGGCCTGTGATGATTGTAATACCTCACCAGTCCGGAGGTTGGCGCTGTATCCTAATGCCTTTTCTCTTCCTCCCTCTGCAGGCCAGAAGACTGATGGCTATAATATCACCGATGTCACTTCCATCCTCCTGGACCTGCCTCTTTCCGTCAAAAAGACTTAAGACTAGAAGATCCGCCATCTTGAGTCAGCTCAATTAAGAACTCACTTCTGGAAAGACATCTCCGCAATTATTGTGTGTTTCTGTTATTTTTTTCAAATTCCAATTATATGGGTTCAACAGAGTGGTGCCCCAACTCTTTATTGTAGTCTGTCTGCTTTCTTATAGTAGTGTAGTGGACAGGAATTATTGCAAAGATGTCAGAGCAACAGGACGTGGCATCCTTTCTTCAGGCTATAGCAGTGGAACTCCAGGCAATCAAGGTCCATGTTTGGGAATAATAGACTCGGCTTGCCAAAGCGGAGGTATGTAACCAAGTGCATGTCACTCTTCAACAGGTGCATATGGTGGTATCACCTCAATTATTGTTGCCACTACATTCTGATGATGATATTAAGAATTATTTTTTAGTGTTCAAGCGTACTGCAACCATCAGCACTGGGCATACATAGTGGCACCATTGTTGAGGAGACTTGTTCAGCATGCTTATTATGACCTCAACGAGTGGTTTGCCAACCTAATCAGAGTCAAGGTGCTGTTGGAATATGGTATCAGTTTGGACAAGTAGGAAAGAGCCTGTCGGGAGTGGAAATTTGACCCAGAGCAGCCAGCACACTCCCAGGCTTTCGATCTATCAGTCAGAGTCAAGTGTTGACTAAAAGGCCAATGATACAAAACAGATGGTCAAACTGGTAGCCCCTGACATTCTGGTGAATGTCCTCCCTGATTTCTTTACCCAGCTAGTCTTGCGACAGGAATATAAAATCATGGATACTCTCATAGCAGCCCTCAAGTAACACCAAGCAGCCTCACAAGTCGAGCGTTTGAAATGGTCTGCTGATTGCCAAAAGTTCATTATGGGACATGTCCTTACACTTGAGCCCATCCATTGCGAGACAGAAACATCAGTCAAGCCAAAGGAGAAGCACATGCCCCTTCTCCACTGTTTCAAGAATAGGGAGGTACCATCACAAAATGTGCCTGCTTCAGTAAGCCAATGGACTGCAGATGGGTTCAAGGATAAAGGTATTGTTAAGCGTCCAATCCCTTATCTCTTCCTTACACTGGGGTGGTTGCAATCAGTGGGCATAAAGTAAGATCACTTATCGATTCCCACATCAACATTTCTATTGTTGCACACTATTACTTGCTTCTGTGACAGTGGGAATCTAGTTTGACCAGTCTAACCTGCATCCACAGTGAAACTCAATGGTAGAGGTCCACCTCATGTATAATCACGTATCAAAGGCTCACTTGAACGATCAGGGTGGCTGTCATGTGCAATCCTCCTTACCCAGTGATAATGGGATGGGACTGATCACAAAATAAAAGCAGAGAAGCATGAACCAACTCAAATTAAGTTCTGGGGCTTGTTGTAGTTGGTGAGGAACATTCTCAAGTTGTCTCCATGCCACGCTGGCAGTACATTGTAGAATGGGAACACATGACGTGAGCGATATAACACCAGCTCATACAGATGTCTCTCTCCATGGAGACAGAGAGTGAGTCATTGTGAACCATCACTTCACTCCCAGATTGCTCTGGACCCAATCTTAATTTTACAATTTTAATTTTGGTAAACTTCGGCCTCTTTAAAAAGGAAACAGTGGAATAATGATTCTTTAAAGTTTGCCAAGAATGCAGTTGTTCAGGTCAACAGACAATGAACATCTTATGCAATGCCACCCAGTCTGCAGTTTTTGCTTAATAATGCCTTATTGTATCATGTTTCCCAACATGAAGGTGAGGTACGGCTATTGCTGTTACTTCTGTGATCCTACTGGCGGCAGGTTTGCAAATTAGCACATGCTCCATTTTTACTTGCTGGGGATTAATTAGGACTTCTGCCACTTTTGTGCTTCCTGTCCGCAAATTTCTTGCAAGGGATCACACTCCTCTAATCCCTGTCCCACTCATTAACTTCCTACTTGAGTGCATAAGGGTAGATATTGTCGGACCCCTTGAACTCCCTGCTTGTGACCATAAGTATACATTAGTTGTGTTAGATTATGCTACAAGATATCCTGAGGCTATTCCCCTGAGACTGGCCAATTAGAAGAATATCGCATGGGAACTAGTAGGGGTCTTTGCACGTATTGGCATCCTTAAAGAAGTCCTAACTGACCAAGGGATTTCTTTGATATCAGAGATGTTCAGGAAAGTTGCCAAGTTAGTCAGGATTAAGCACTTAAAAACCTCAGTATATTATTCTCAAACTTCTAGTTTAGTAGAGCGGTTTAATCAGACACTCAAGCAAATGCTCTGCAAGATGGTCGGCAAGGATGAGAGGAACTGAGATAAGCCCCGCCCCCATGCTATTTACATACCAGGAGGTCCCATGAGCTTCCACAGGTTTCTCTCCATTTGAATTATTGTATGGATGACAACCTTGGGGATGATTGGATATATTAAAAGAAGGCTGGGAGGAATAAGTACTCCCCTCCACTAATATCCTTGACACAGTTACACAATAGATTTGCAGAAATTCAGCCTATCTTAAAAGAGAACATGGAGCAGGCATATTCAGCACAGGCTCGCTATTATGACCGTAGCTCAACCCTTCGTGAGTTCCATCCCAGGGACTGAGTCATGCTACTCATTCCTGCTTCCCATTCTGAATTACTGGCCCATTGGCAAGGTCCTTATGAAATTAAGAAAAGGAAGGCATTGGTTAAATATTTGGTGAAACAACCAAACTGTAGGCCATTGGAACAAGTATACCGTGTAAATATGTGGAAACCGTGGAAGGACATGGATCTCACACCTACTGCAGACAACTTTGTTCCTACTTTGCTCAAAAAAGAACCAAATTGATGCCCAAACAATGACAAGAGGTCAAATCAGCCATCACAACAACCTGGAAGAACCTCTCTGATTGTGCATTACATCATCATAGAACCAGGAGATGTCATCCGAGAATGTAACCTGGAAGTAAAAAGAACTGAAGTGGAACTTGAGATCAGGAAAATGCTAGATCTTGGTGTGATCATTTAACATTTTAGTCTCTGGTCTAGCCCCATCATCCTAGTCCCAAATCCAGAAGGAAGCTGGAACTTCTGCAACAATTTCCATTGACTTAGCCAAGTTTCCCAATTTAGTGCTTATTCTGATGCCGCAAGTGGATGAGCTCTTTGAGTGACTTGGTAAAGTTATGAACATTTTTGACATGACAAAAGGGTACTGGCAAATTCCTTTAACAAAATCCGCAAAGAAGAAGACCACGTTTAGCACCTCTGGCAACCATCTGCAGTATCATGTCCTTCCATTTGGTTTGCAGAGGGCACCAGCAACCTTCCAGTGTCTGGTGGATAGAGTGCTGTGTCCCTACAACACCTAGAGTGCTGCCTGTCTGGATGACGTTGTTAACTATTCCAGCACATGCAGCAGGCAGACACTGTACTTCTGTGCTAAGCGAATCAGGTTTTCAGATCAACCTGAGTAAAATGTTACTTCGGGTTGACGGAGGCCAAATATTTGGGCTACTTAGAGGGCTTAGCACAGTATGACAACAATGTGCCGAAGCCAATGCCACCATGAAATGGCCCCATCCAAAGACTGAGCAGCAGGTCCAGGCCTTCTTAGGTTTAGTGGAATCACCATTAATTTTATTGAATAAGCCCACAATCTAGGAGTTCTCTTTGACTCTAGCATGTCATTTAAAGCACATATTGCAAAGTTGTCCAAATCATGTTTCTTCCATCTTAAAAATGTTGGGAAATTACGGCATTTTCTAAATAAACAGGATTCTGAGAAATTAATTCATGCATTTATTTCTAGTAGGATTGACTACTGCAATGCGGTGTTCACTGGATGTTCAAACTGTTCTTTATACAGCCTCCAGTTAATCCAAAATGCTTCTGCAAGAATTATTACAAGAACAAGAAAATCCGAACACATAACTCCAATTCTTAAATCCTTACACTGGCTCCCGGTTAAGTTTAGGGCAGATTTCAAAATCCTCCTTTTAACATATAAAGCATTAAATGGCCGAGGTCCGGCTTACTTGTCTGAACTTATTATGACTTACAAACCTGAGCGCACATTAAGATCTCAAGATGCCGGTCTGCTTATGATTCCAAGAATTAATAAAATAACAGTGTGAGGTCGAGCTTTTAGTTACAGGGCGCCTAAACTGTTGAATGGTCTGCCTGCTACTATAAGAGTTGCCCCTTCGGTCTCAGCTTTTAAATCCCGGCTGAAGACTCACTACTTCAGTTTAGCATATCCTGACTAGAGCTGCTGATTAACTGTACAGACTGCATCTCTGTTATAAGTCATTAGCACTAAAACATAAGTAACATGATAGTCATAATTTGATAGTAAACCTCACCTATTCTGTTTCTCTTCTCGGTACTCAAATGTGACACTTGGTGCCATGGCCCACCTGTCAAGTTGTTTTGCCTGCCTAAGTTAAAGACTTCCCTGATGGAGGATCGCAGGAATCGTGGGAAAGAGGGGCCCTTTCATCGGATTAGCGCTATTTCAGCTATGGAATGGCAAAAAGGGGAAGGCAGCTTGATGAATGAGGTCTCCAGGACTCTAAACAAATCCAACTCATATTATGTGATATCATCTACTGTTAAATTCTACTCCATACTTCTAAAATTTTTATTTTTATAATGTATTGAAGATTTGTTCTGTTCTGTGTATTGTACTGTATTGTATTGACCCCCTTCTTTTTGACACCCACTGCACGCCCAACCTACCTGGAAAGGGGTCTCTCTTTGAACTGCCTTTCCCAAGGTTTCTTCCATTTTTTTCCAACAAGGGTTTTTTTTTGGGAGTTTTTTCTTGTCTTCTTAGAGAGTCAAGGCTGGGGGTCTGTCAAGAGGCAGGGCCTGTTAAAGCCCATTGCGGCACTTCTTGTGTGATTTTGGGCTATACAAAAATAAATTGTATTGTATTGTACTACTGCCAGTTTGTTCCTTGTTTCTGCAAGAGGGCAGCACACTTGACAGACCTTATAAAGAAGAGGTGGTATGGGATGGTAAAATAGACATCGCATTCCGAGACTTAAAACTGGCCTTTACGTTAGCACATATGTTAGTAACTCCTAAATTTTCTCTACCTTTTATGCCACAGTCTGATGCTTCAGTCACAGATCTTGGTGCTGTGCTGAGCCATAACGTCAATGGTGTTGAACACCTCATCATGAAACTACTGGACCGGAAAACCAGGTATGCAGTGGTGGAAAGAGAAAACCTGACGATAAAGCAGGCTATTAATCAACTGAGGTACTACTTCCTGGGCTGTGAGTTCACTCTAGTGACCGATCATGCACCCTTCCAATGGATGTCCCTTCATAAAGAATTGAACCTGCGTGTCATCAGGTGATTTTTAGACCATTCCAGTGCTAATGCTTTTTCTCAAGTTCATGACCTCACAGTTCGATTTGCCTGACCCAACAGGTCTAGGCTGAGATGGGGGCTCATATCACACATGTGCACATAGGGAATAGCTTAAGGGCTCTGATGATTATAATTCCCTGCCGCTCCAAGGGTTGGTGCCGAGTCCAAATGCCTTTTCTCTTCCTCCATCTGCAGGCCTGTAAGATTAACACATAACTGACTTCACTTCCAGTATCCACGCACCTGGACCCACCTCTTCTTGTCTGAACGACTTAAGACCCGAAGGTCTGCTATCTTCAGTTAGTTCAATTGAGAACTTGTATCTGGAAAGACATCACCACAATTATTGGGTGTTTTTCTTTGTTTTTTCAAACTCCAATTATAAAGGGTCAACATGGTGGTGTCCCAACTCATTATTGTAGTCTATCTGCAATTTGGAGGCATTTCAGGGCTCCTCTGAGAATGTTACATGCAATCCCAACTGAGAGAGGATGCATTTACCACCTTTTTATCAGTAGATCTGATGAGGAACCATTGGAATAACACTGGCTTCATTTAGAACATTAGAACATCTAGATGAGAACAGGCCATTCAGTCCAAAAAAGCTTGCAGTCCTATCCACTTAATTCTTCAAAAAATACATCGTCTAGCTTTGAAAGTTCTTAAACTCTTACTGTCTACCATGCTACTTGGTAGCTTATTCCAAGTTCATTTCCTGTTCCAGCCCAGATATTCCGACTCTTCCACACCATCTGATATGTAAACATGGGTAAAGCCAGACATCAGCATCCAATTGAGAATTCACAACTGAGAGAGACAGAGCTCCTCTACAGAAGTGATCATTTGAACGACAGACACTAATGGTCCACCCTTGTTATTATTTGGTCACTAACCTTTGTCCTAACTTTTACCTTCATTAAATGGGTTTTTGTTGTGGAGACACTCCAAATTGTCATGTTGTCTTCAGACCTTTTACTTAGTACTAAGATGATGCATCTTTGGCAGTGATTATGGCCTGGAGTCTTCCTGGGTATGATGTGACAAGATTCACACACCTGGATATTTGGGTTTTCTGTGATTCTTCTCTTCAGAGCCTCCCAAGCTGTGTCATGTTAGATTGAGACCTTTGGGGAATAGCTGTTTTCAGGTCTCTCCAAAGGTGTTCAAATGGGTTTAAGTCTGGGCTCTAGCTGGTCCACTCAAGAACATTAATAGACCTAACTCTAAGCCACAACTGTGTTGTACTTGCTTTGTGCTTAGGGTAATTGTCCTATTGGAAGGTGAAACTTTGGACCAGTCCAAGGTCCGGAGTACTCTTTAGCAGATTTTTATTAAGGTTATCCCTATTCTGCACTGTTCAGCTTTAACTCAGCTCTTAATAGTTCTCCAGTCCCTGCTGGTAAAATATAACCTCACAGTATGATGCTGCCACAACCATGTTTCACCGTTTGGAATGGTAATGTGTAGATGATGAGTGGTGCCTGGCCTGCCCCAGACATGACACTTAGCACTGAAGCCAAATAGTTTAATCCTGGTTTCATCAGATCAGAGAATCTTGTTTCTCATAGTCTCAGAGTCCTTTAGTTGCCTCATTGCAAACTCCAAGCAGGCTTTCATGTGTCATCTGGTAGTGGAATGCTGCAGTGATGAATTTGCTTCTGGAAATTTCTCTCATTTCCACACAATGTCCCTGGAGGTTAGCCAAAGTGACCATCAGGGTCTTGGTCACCTCTTTTACCAAGGCCTTTCTCCTCTGATTGCTCAGCTTGGCTAGATGCACACCATTACAAATAGTCCTGACTCACCAGTATAAGAAAACCCCACTTATGATATACCATTCGATTTGTCCCAATGTCTAGTTATGCAACATGTTGTGCTTTATGGGGTTTCCCAGTATTTTTAGCCTTATAGGCTGGAAAATCCCTTATTTTTAGACCATTCTTGGACCATATTTTGTCCAGGAAATTACACCCTTATTATAGTGAGTAAACCAATAGGGGTCTTCAGCAAAAAATATCAGAAAGGCTTGAAGTTGTGCATACCACCTCAGATGACCTCAAGGGTTCACCCCCTAATAGGATATGTGGGGTCAAAGTTACAGTTAGGTCCATAAATATTTAGACAGAGACAACTTTTTTCTAATTTTGGTTCTGTACATTACCATAATGAATTTTAAATGAAACAACTCAGATGCAGTTGAAGTGCAGACTTTCAGCTTTAATTCAGTGGGGTGAACAAAACGATTGCATAAAAATGTGAGGCAACTAAAGCATTTAACACAATCCCTTCATTTCAGGGGCTCAAAAGTAATTGGACAATTGACTCTTTGGCTATTTCATGGGCAGGTGTGGGCAAGTCCGTCGTTGTGTCATTATCAATTAAGCAGATAAAAGGCCTGGAGTTGATTTGAGGTGTGGTGCTTGCATGTGGAAGATTTTGCTGTGAACAGACAACATGCGGTCAAAGGAGATCTCCATGCAGGTGAAAGAAGCCATCCTTAAGCTGCGAAAACAGAAAAAAACCATGCGAGAAATTGCTACAATATTACAAGTGGCAAAATCTGCAGTTTGGTACATCCTGAGAAAGAAAGCAAGCACTGGTGAACTCAGCAACGCAAAAAGACCTGGACGTCCACGGAAGACAACAGTGGTGGATGATCGCAGAATCATTTCCATAGTGAAGAGAAACCCCTTCACAACAGCCAACCAAGTGAACAACACTCTCCAGGGGGTAGGTGTATTGATATCCAAGTCTACCATAAAGAGAAGACTGCATGAAAGTTAATACAGAGGGTGCACTGCAAGGTGCAAGCCACTCATAAGCCTCAAGAATAGAAAGGCTAGATTGGACTTTGCTAAAGAACATCAACAACATTGGACAGATGAAACCAAGATCAACCTCTACCAGATTGATGGCAAGAAAAAAGTATGGAGAAGGTGTGGAACAGCTCATTATCCAAAGCATAGCACATTATCTGTAAAACACGGTGGAGGCAGTGTGATGGCTTGGGCATGCATGGCTGCCAGTGGCATTGGGACACTAGTGTTTATTGATGATGTGACACAGGACAGAAGCAGCTGAATGAATTCTGAGGTGTTCAGAGACATACTGTCTGCTCAAATCCAGCTAAATGCAGTCAAACTAATTGGGCGGCATTTCATGATACAGATGGACAATGACCCAAAACATACAGCCAAAGCAACCCAGGAGTTTATTAATGCAAAGAAGTGGAAAATTCTTGAATGGCCAAGTCAGTCACCTGATCTTAACCCAATTCAGCATGCATTTCACTTGTTGAAGACTAAACTTCAGACAGAAAGGCCCACAAACAAACAGCAACTGAAAGCCGCTGCAGTAAAGGCCTGGCAGAGCATTAAAAAGGAGGAAACCCAGCATCTGGTGATGTCCATGAGTTCAAGACTTCAGGCTGTCATTGCCAGCAAAGGGTTTTCAACCAAGTACCCTAGGTTCTTGTCTATAAGCCGGACTCATGTATAAGCCGGAGACCAAAAATCATCCGAATTTTTAAAATAAAATCGTATCATAGATAAGCCGGACTCATGGATAAGCCGAACGTACTATAACCTATAACTAATAGAAGGGAGGGAGGTCAGTGGTCTCACTCGCACCCATTTAATTTCTTTAAGGGGGGAGAGAGTGTGAGATATTGGCGTCTCTCTCACTCCCCGCATGGCGCGGTTGGAGCGGCCGGAGCGCGTTCTTTCTGCTCTGGGCCTCGCCGAGTCAACACGCGCGCGTAGCGGTCATTTAAATTGTGATTTTATATGTAAGCATATTTAAATATATATCGCGGATTTTTTGCTGGTTCGCGGATTTCTGCGGACAATGGGTCTTTTAATTTCTTGTACATGCTTCCTCAGTTGGTTTGCCCAGTTGATTTCATACAAGGGACGCTATTGGCAGATGGCTGAGAAGCTACCCAACTTACTTTTCTCTCTCTCTCTCTTGCGCTGACTTTCTCTGATCCTGACCTAGGGGGATTGAGCAGGGGGGGCTGTTCGCACACCTAGATGATGCGGACGCTCGTCTAAAAATGCTGAAAGATTATCTTCACGTTGCTATCTTTTGTAAAGCTGATTCCTGAAAAGACATGCTGCACAGTGCTTCGCATACTTAAAAGCTCGAAGGGCACGTATTGATTTTTGACTGAAAAACAAACTCTGTCTCTCTCTCTCTCTTCCTGCTCCTGACGGAGGGGGTGTGAGCTGCCGCCTTCAACAGCTTTGTGCCGCGGTGCTTCGCATACTTAAAAGCCAAACAGACATATTGATTTGTTTGCTTCACTCCTTTGAAGAGGAAGATATGTTTGCATTCTTTTAATTGTGAGACGGAACTGTCATCTCTGTCTTGTCATGGAGCACAGTTTAAACTTTTGAAAAAGAGACAAATGTTTGTTTGCAGTGTTTGAATAACGTTCATGTCTCTCTACAACCTCCTGTGTTTCTGCGCAAATCTGTGACCCAAGCATGACAATATAAAAATAACCATATAAACATATGGTTTCTACTTCGCGGATTTTCTTATTTTGCGGGTGGCTCTGGAACGCAACCCCCGCAATGGAGGAGGGATTACTGTATAAGCCGGATTTATGTATAAGCCGGACTTATGTATAAGCCGATATTCTATTTTTTCATTTTCACAACTTTTTTTCTTAGATAAGCCGCGGCTTATAGACAAGAACTTAGGGTATTAGAAATTAACATTTTATTTCCAGTTATTTAATTTGTCCAATTACTTTTGAGCCCCTGAAATGAAGGGATTGTGTTAAAAAAATGCTTTAGTTGCCTCACATTTTTATGCAATCGTTTTGTTCACCCCACTGAATTAAAGCTGAAAGTCTGCACTTCAACTGCATCTGAGTTGTTTCATTTAAAATTCATTGTGGTAATGTACAGAACCAAAATTAGAAAAAAGTTGTCTCTGTCCAAATATTTATGGATCTAACTGTACATCTTTTCACAAAACTCAAAAAAGGGTTTACTAATGTAGGTGAAGTGTTGTTTTATGCTTTTTTTGTCAGAGTGGAACATTTTGATGTCAGAGGGGAACACTTTTGTACACTGGGTGGTTTTCTCTTTTTTTCCTTAGGCAAAGAAACATGTAAATATTAAATGTAAAAGCCAGTAGATGAAGGGGTAATAGGGAACCATTGTGGGGACTGGTGATAAGTGAAAAGGCAAATTTCCTGAGTAATTCTATTACAGGTTATTGTTGCTGGTGTCTGCATGACATAGATTAAATTACAGAATCAAAGTAGGTTATCAAACAGCAAAAATATGTCTACACTACTGCTGATCAAAGCAAATTGGTATTACCATTGTTTGATAAGTCGTTATGTTAATCTAGGCAGAGACCGAAGCAGATATATACTTCTGGGTAGTGAATGGCGAGAGGGATGGTCCACTAAAAATGCTGCCAAGACCACTTGCACAGAGCACAGGGTCTCACAGACAGACGAGTGTACATCAAAGTTTTGAAAGCAGATAACTAATTAAACGGATTAAATGTTAAAACGGCTTGTCATACACGTGAAGTGAGGCGTGCATAGGTTGTCGTAGCAACCCAAGAAGCCTGTAAAGAGACGCTGACAGGGATTCAACAATGTAGCAAAACTTCTGTTGGGAAACAAGTGTCCAGTGAAAAAGAGTGTATCGGTGGGCAACTGGACGATTAGTTGTTGTGGGAACACCGCAGAACTAAAGGTTGTATCCTCGCTTTTATGTTTTTAACAGACTTTTAGAGTGGGGACTGTGTGCTTTTCTTAAACAACAAAAAAAGGGTTTCGTTCCTAATATTTTTAGATTTTATTTATTGTCTTGTGGAATGCAGGTTATTGCTGCTTTTCCTGAAATTGCTACTGTGTCTTTCATTGTGTGTTTACTCACCGCCCAATTTAAAGAAACCTGTGTGCTTTCATATGTAAATCTCAAGAGTTCCCAGTCTCTTAATAAAACTGGGTGGCATAGTCAGATATGTGTCTGTGTCTAGGTTAGACCACCTGTAAGTGTGATCAGACACTTGTCACAGTTTCGAAGTTGCTAATCACGACGAGGATATTTTTTGATAACTGATTCCTTACCAGTGGTCCTCTTAAAGCCACTTCAATAAAGTTAAAAATGATACATTTCAAACATAAGTTTGTGGGTATCGTTTTAGACTATTTCCAGTAGTACTATTGTGTTATACCGTGTTAGCCATTATGAATGTACAGAAAAGCCAAGCAAAATGACACCTTTTATTGGCTAACTAAAAAGATTACAATATGCAAGCTTTCAGGGCAACTCAGGCCCCTTCTTCAGTTAGTTTTTACAAATATGATGTTATTTTGTATTTCTGATCCTTTAGTAGGGATCTAGCCCTCAATTGACTCCTATCAGAATGTGAAAAATATACAGTTCTATAGGAACTCCATTTTAATACTGTAAATATTTAATGCAACTATTCTTGTTTATCGTGTACATCTGCCTCAAGAAGTTAATCATTACATTTATTATGAATACCCCGAATAAAGGCGGCTTACGCTAATTCAGACTATTTCAGGTTTGCTTAAACGACACGGATATTATGCTTTTTATGACGGAAACGAGGAGCATAACAGTTGGTATACTCTCAATTTATGCGCAAAATAATTGAGAATACAACATTCTTAAATGTAAATGTTTTAAGAAGGCATCTAGCGTTACAAAATTCAAAATTGAAATGAATCATTACATTGTGACAGACACAATCGATTTATCAAGAAAACACTTTTTCTTTACTCATTCCTTAACAGTAGTGTTGCACATTCAAGTACAAACGGCAATATTCAATTTAAGCTTTTATATTTAGTCCCGATATCGAGAGTCATACACCAGGCAGACGGTTAGTGATGGTAGGCAAACTCGACCACACCATGCTTTAAACTTCAATGAAATACTCCCATTGCCAAACGCTATAAACTGCAACTGTTTGAAACCCAACATGAAAGAAACCATAATTTAATAAACAGTCTAATTTTAGGTGCAGCGCCGCAGAGCCTCCTGTGACGTCAGTGTCGTCCGTCGCTGAAATATAAACACATTGAAAAGATGGAAAAAAACGAAAAAAAAACTATAAACTATTGTAAAGTTATTTTAACATCAATTTTTTATAAGATTAATGATACATTCCTACCTTTGTATGTGCAAAATAATACGTTTCTCTTCTATTTGTTTATTATTATTGTTATTTTTCTTAATGTAAAAAGTGGCGTTCACAACTTGAAAATCACGTCAATAAAGAAAATCAAAAAAAGGACGTCATCTGGACAATGCATCGGTAGCTACACGGAGACTCCGAGATGCGCCTGCGCGACTGCCGAACGAGGCGAGCGCCTCAGTTTCCGGGGGACTCCTTTAACAGCTGCACCTAGTAGCGGTGATGGTGGCGGACTCGTCATGAGCACTAAGAACGTCACCTGCAGGTAAAACTTGGAGGGAGCGCAGCACGGGGTTTGGGGGAGAAAGCAGTGCCATCAAACCGTTAGATATGACTTGTGGTGTCATGTCGTTTAATCTCTTGGGGTTTTGCTTTATTTCTTGCGGAAATCAGACGGCCTTTCGTTTTTCTGCCTTCAGTTAATTCTAGTGACGTGCGCTCTGACATGAAGGGGCTTGTTCTTGACCACGCCCCCTCCTGATAGTCTACAATGGATTCGCAAACCGCACGCCTACCTCATTTGGCAGGGTGATAACATTTATCCTTTCTCTTTATAAAATGTATTTTGATAAAGCTGGACCTTTTTTCTTTGTAGCGTTTTGCCCACTTTTAATCGGCACTTTAAACTAAATCACGTATTTCAAGAATGTTTTTAGCTTTACAGTACATGTCTATGGCAGTAGTGTTCTCAAAACCTGACGACTAACCTTCCTAGACTTAACAGAAAATTTTTGCACTTGGAGGAATTTTGCTCTTCTTAAGCCCAAAACTGATAACTCTGTGCTTGATGTATGAAAGGTTTGACATTGCAGCTGTTTTACTTTTAAAACTTAAATTGAAAACAGTATTAACTAAGGCGATCGGATAACATCGAGGAAAGACGAAAATTCAAAAATAAACGGTTAACGGGACGAGAGCGCAGTGAAGCATGCTTGGATGGCGTTCACAAACATCCTACGCAGAATACCATGGATAGTACGTGAAGAACTAAATGATTATGAATTGCCAGTTAGGTAGAGAGGCTTAGGGACCCTTGGGAAAGAGTAAGGATGACCCCTTATTCTGAACTATTTATATTGGCTGCTTTGTACTTGATAGGAGATATTTAGAAATGAGTTTCTACCAGTTAGAAAGTCTGTACATTTGGGTTAATGTAAGATGCAGATTAGTAACACTGAAGAGTGAAGTGCAGTATTTTAGGTAGAGAGGTTTATGGAATGATAAAAGACTGGACATCTAATATGGAGAACAGGAAAAAATACATGCTGATACATTATGTCCAGTAAATTAAATACATGATGTAAAAATGATGTGAAACAGTACAGTATTTAAATTGACACTAACTTAAAATTGTAAGGCCTGAGTTGTGCCTTCCATTCATGTAGTTTGTTTAGATTGTTAAAGATGTACAGTGGGGAGGATGGCTGCTGATACTTTGAAATTAATCCTTTAGCCAAAACTCATGGACACTTTTGGAAGGTTTAAATTTTGTACTAGCCTTAGAGCAGAGATAGGGAACAACAGATAAACTGAACAAGCAGCATTTTGGAGACCCTCATGTTTTTACTGTGTATGAAAACATTTTGACAATGTTGGGCAAATAGGTATTGACCAGTTATGTTTGGCTGAGTGGACCATTCTTATTGACTCTGTTTGCTTTTCCAAAATTGTTTTTTTTTTCTCTCTGGAGTGCAATTAATTTTGTTCTTTGCCCATTTGACTTTGTTGTGCCTTGAATTATCCTCTTGCCTTTTTGTTTGTTCTATCTGATCGCACTTAAACCAATCAACACTACTGTTGGCCTGTTCAGACAGCCTCATTGCCATATGGAGCCAGCTATTTAGGGGTGAGGGGATGGAAATAGATGTTTTTGAAAAGGTTGCCTGGAGCCAGGAAGATGGGAAAATAGGTGTCAGAGTAATTCTTAAGGTGGTCTGATTCTGAGAGTGATTTCTATCTACTTTGTTAAGAACATAATGAGGATAAAGATGGGCAGTATCGAAGCAGATCCAGTATTACCTTTCAGGAGAAAACCATTCAACATCTTAGATAGACATAAGTAACATAGGCTATTTCGACCCTTACCAATTTTACATACAGAACAGAGTTTGGTATGGTGGATGCCAAAGTGACACTTTTCAGTCTACTGTATGAACATTTGGAAGGACCAAAAAACAATGCAAGATTACAGTTTGTGGATTTCTCATCTGCTTTTAATACAACCCCGCCTCACAGCTTAGTTGACAAACTGTTAAATTCTTTTCGGATCCTAACTTGGTAGTGTTGATTCTGTACTTTGTAACTAACAGAACACAAAGATGGAGTAAAAAAGCTGTTTTTCTCATAGGGATAACTCATCAGGTGGATCACCTTAAGACTGCTCTCTGTCTCCTCTTCTGTTTGTTGTACTCAAATGACTACAGGAGATTACACAAGGACAGACGTATCTTAAAATTTGCAGTTGACTGTCATTCAGTGCATTTGCATGCACTCACATAACCGGATTAAAGTAAATAACTTGGTGAAGTCAGAAACATGGTTTCTTAAAAATCCATAGGTATGTGGGCAAGTAATCTTCTGGGGCCTCATGTATAAACGGTGCGTATGCCTGTTTCCACTCTCATTTCTGAGATGTATAAAAATTAAACTTGGTGTAAAGCCACACACATTTTCCTTAGTTCATTGGCCACATCTCTTACAGCATCCATTATTGCATTTTGTGACTCCTGAACAGTCCATCATCATCACAGCCAGATGGCCTCCCAGCAGTTTCCATGGCAGAGGTGTGTGTGCAACCAGCACCTGAAGATGTACTCAGCACAGCAGCATCATCACTGCCTGAGCATCGCACAGGGGTCAGCTTTTGTAATGTGTGAAACCGAATATACAGATGGTTGGCTGCGACTCGCCTTTTCACGTCGACTATGACATATGACCACTTGTTTTTCTTTTGGACACCGTGCCACTTTCTGAACTCGAACTTTCGAGTGTCTCCACCACACCTCTGTTGCTTATACCACTGCGCAAGCCAACAAGTAGTATGTTTTTCCTTGCCTCCACTTCACATTTGCTGAAATTCTTCTTTTTTTTCCATGTGCCTTTTCCATTGTTTTTTAGCCAAACCCTGAAGGGAAGGTGGTGTTTATACTGATTTGCATATTAAAATATGCAAAATCTTAGGGGGGAGTCAGGGTGGAGCTGTAGGCACATACATGTGAGTTACATTTCACGTTCATTGGGATTTGTAAAGGGGAAATGCAGGGAACTTGCCGTATGCTCAGATTTATGCATCTGGATTTTTTTTTTGTGCATACGTACATTTCCACTTTTATCCATATTCCATGTTTTAGTGCAAATTCTACGCACGGTGTTATGAGGTCCCTGGAGTTCTCCTTTGGCAAAATGCTCCACTGTCATTAAACTGCACAAAAAGGACTTAAATACTATCATTGGCCATCATGAATCTGAAAATAAGCATGATGCCTGTGATCATTTTCTTGTGTTTTATGAATATGCTTAGGCAAAATGACGCTTTATTTATAGGCTTCTGTTACTGGATTGCATGTAGTGCGCTCTTTTGTACTTGGATATGCGATTGAGTCCTGCAAAGTATCAGCATTCTGGTATAAGTGCTTCTTGCCTTACATCCAGTGCTACTGAAACAAAAACGCTGGTATTTTTACTTCAGCAAGATAAGTGTTGCGTTAAGTTACTCCTTACTTATCAGTGAGTAATTGGACCATGTAACGGGCGTTACTTTTAATGTGTTACCCTACTGCTTTTGAGATTGTTTAGCTAAATTTAGCACTTTTGCTCATCATATCAATATAACTTTAGTGATTTTTTGAAGTGAGAAAAAGTAATTATGTGATTATCTGAACATTTGCCTTTGGAAATGTATTTTATGGGCACTTCTACCCTTGGCTGTTGAAAATGTGCACAAAGCAAATACATGCACAGGCTGTCAGAGTGCATTGGACATGCACAGACTACAAAATCCTTAACAAGAACCTGGTAAAAAGTTAACATGGCCGCATAATTGGGTTATTTATGGAGAAATCTACCTCTGCTAACCGGGTTTCTCAAAGGCCAATAGCCTGATTTCTCTAACTGAATAAGGGTTTAAATAAAATTGGGTTTCTATGAATAACCTGTTAATTGAAACGTGTACAGTATAAACACACTGATTGTAAGGAGGACAGCCTTGGACCTGTTGTTGAGTTTGTTCAATGGTGTAATAGTTCATTTTTACAGCTTAAATATCTATAAGACCAAGGATATGTCTGTAGATCTTCGGTGTGACATTCTTCCCTCTCTTTTAACAATAACAAAAAGGGATCCTGTGGACATGATGGAGCACAACAAATATCTAGGGACAATCATTGATAACAGGCTAAACTTTGATTTCAACACAGAACTAATTTGCAAGAAGGTACAGTCACGGCTTCACTTCATTAGGTAACTCAATTAATTTAAAGTGGACAAAACTATAATGACTTTTTTTTTTTTTTATATGTCTTTTATTTAATCTGTTTTTACATTATCTGTTTGCTGGTTCTGTCCCTCATTGTTAAGGATAGGAACTCTTTACACACCGTTGTAAAAATTTAGCAGTAAAATTATTGGTCCACAGCAGACCTCTGTCACTGAGCTGCATCACAGACAAGTTAAAAAGAAGGCCAACCCAGTTTTGTCAGGCATTAGCCATCCTGTTTTTCCCAAATTTCAGTTGTTGCCTTCAGGCAGCAGATTCAGATTCCTAAGAGTAAAGAGCAACAAATTAAAGAACTATTTTACTCACATAGGTAATTATTTTTTGTATAAATCTCTTGTCTGTTTGTACAATGGATAACACTGGTTGTCAGTTGTGTGTTGGCTTATTTTCTTAATATCAATGTAAGAATACCTTATGTTTTTATACTCTCCTGCTGCAAGAAAAGTCTACTTGACATAACCCAAGATGGTGAAAAAACAATGTGCTCAAGGGCTTGTAATGGGAGAGGTGGGTAATAGATAAGGCATTAGTTGGAGATAACTGGATCAAGAATTAGCTTTTTTAATACTGAGAAATATATTGTAAGATTAAATTTAAAAAGAACTAAAGCTATAACGATAGTTGGACATATGTGAATGAAAGGATACATCAAGACTTGAGAAGCCATAAAGGCAGAAAATGGAGAGTTGGTGGGGTTTCTCTGATACAAGTAGTCTAAAACAACAGGGACCAGGAGGAAGACTTGGAAGAAAAGGCAGAGGCACAGGGAACAACAGGTTAGAAATAATGGAGCAAGAAAAATGTAAGATAGAAAAGGAGGTAAAATTCTGGCAAATTTGAAAAGTGTGTGATACTGAACAAGACTTTGGCCTTACTGTATACTGAGAGATCCTAACAGTCTCTTATTTCTCCTTGAGCCTGTAGCTCTGGTTTCAAGTTGTCTTCACTTGTCGGTGAGCCAATAGTAGGAGTAATTTTAAGAATGCAATTTGCTTCTGATTGTGGTAAACAACATCTGTCCGATTGAGGATCGATTACGTAATAGTCTGTTGCATTGTCCCAAGGAGGTGGTACTGTATTTTGCATTTCTGAAGTCTGCACCTAGGAATGTAGTCACCAGTATGTGTGTGTTTTTTTTTTTTTTTTTTAATAGATATTTTTTGCACGGTGTTTGCCGCGAAGGCAGTAGGTGTCTATTTTCACACGATGTGACAGCCAGCAAACCATCTACTATCTGCAAATTCTACCAAAGAGGCCAGTGTGCATACGGTTCCCGCTGCAGGTATGGTTAAATTTCTACTTCTTTTATTAAAAATGCACATGGGCTACAGTATCAATAAATTTTCTTCTCACATTTGCTTTCCTTAAATACTGATTTTCATTGGGGAATTTCCCTTGCCAATGATTCACTACATTTTGTGTGCTTTCTCTACACATCCATCCATTTTCATAATCACTTAGTCTGGTACAGGGTTTGGGGGATCTAAAGCTTATCCCAGCAGGATCAGATGCAAGCATTAATCAGCAATAGATCTTAAGGCAATTACTTGAATACCACACACACACACGCCCATATTAGATAATAGGAGGAGTGAGAAGAAATCATGGTAGGCGACCTAATATACCCGTGGGCAAAATGTGGAAACCCAACACACAGTATCCAGAACTGAAGACAAATCAAGATCCATGGAGTTGCTAGGCCCAACCTTTGCTGCCATATTAATTCATTTGTTTGTTGGTGTGTTTGTTTATACATCCTACTCCTTTCCCCAAATGTTATTTTTCGGACACCAGATTATCCACCCTATTGATAAAGGGCATGCCAAATTGTTAAGTAGGCAAAGGATTGATTGCTGTGTAATGAATACTCATTTTTACTAGGGAACTGAAGTGTAAAGAATGCCTTGCTCTGTTTGTTATATATTTTGTGTTCCAGGTATGATCATGTGAAACCTCCTATAGGGAAGGCTGCTGCTGAACATACTGTTAGAAATGTAGAGGCTATTGCAGCCCCACAAACCATGTACAGTGACTCTTCAGCCTTGGGAATCACAGCAGCATTAGGGAGGCCTGATAAAAAGCCGCTGGTCCTACGAGATAGAGGTTAGTGTGTATCATACAGTACTGTAAAGTATAGGTCCTCTTTATTTTGTAAATTAGTGGCTATTATTCAATCTTTGTTCATCATTTAGAGGTTTGTAATGGTAGGTCTTCTAACTTTGGAGGGCTGTTAGTAGTTGGAACTGATGTATTCAACTGTAGGAATCATGACTTGTGATTGCTGGAAACTTGATGTGGCTTTGTTCTCACATTCATTCAAGTTTGACTTTTAGCAGTGGTAGAGCAAAGATGTAATCCTTGGGAAGCTGATCTTTAGCCTGGCAATCCTGCAATGTATTCTCCCAGCTCAAATGCTGCTACTTCTCATTTTGTACAGTCTGTCATTTTCAAAGTTCGATTGTAATATTTTAACTGGATTAAAATCCATATTGGTGGTCAAATTCCCCCTTTCATGAAAGGACATACAGCTTTTTTTTTTTTTTTTTTTTTTAAAACCTAATTTGAGTCTTTGCTGCTATTTCTGCCTCTCGGCTGTTTAAGGCCCTCTATGGATATTCAATCTTTTACAGTCAACAATGTGCTCTAGCATTTATTTGAGCTTGCTTGCAGCATACTTCATTAAATGAATTGTGGGGTTCTTGTGGGATGTTGCTATTCCACCAGCTTATCTTCTGATAAATGGTGCTCTCAAGGTTCTTATAGTACGTGAAATCTCTTCAATGTGTGATGAGAAACCTGCATGTGCTGAAAAAAATTGGTTTTAATGTATCTTTTCAGCCCTCTGTAGCTTGTCTGATGAGAGGATTCCACCCTATAGTGATAGCCTCTGTTGGAGCTCTGAGGAAGAGTCACTTAACAGCCGACCACTCTCCTACCTAGAGGCCATCCAGGCAGGACTGGAGAATTCAGCAAGTAGTAGCAACCTCGGTGACACTCCACAATTGTGCCCTTATGCTGCTGCTGGCCAGTGTTACTCCAGGGAAAGCTGTGGTTACGTTCATGGTGAAGTATGTGACATTTGTGGATTGGAGGTACTGCATCCTGCAGATCCAGAGCAGAGAAGAGAGCATGAGAAGGTAGGTGGCAAGCCTCCTGGCCATCACTTTTGCGTTTGCAGGTGGTGCATCCTTTTAAGGAATTGATTTTTAAAGTCCTCATTAGTTACAGGAATGTACAAATAAGATGGGTGTCCTGTTCCCTGTGTAATGTTAATCTGTGTGCCTCTGTGTATCTGTAGATGTGCATGATGGCATTTGAGCAGGACATGGAACAGGCATTTGCTGTGCAAACAAGTCAGAACAAAGTGTGCAGCATCTGCATGGAGGTGGTATATCAGAAAAGTTCATCTTCGGAACGCCGCTTTGGTATTCTTTCCAGTTGTTGCCACACCTACTGTCTCAGCTGTATAAGGCAGTGGAGATGTGCCAAGCAGTTTGAGAACAAGATCATCAAGTGAGTGAGTATGTGTGTGTGCATTTAGTGCTCTGACATTCACACTGACATGAGGGATAGGAATGTCACAAATAACCTGGCATCAAGCAGACAAGGGTTTTAATTTTTGGTTCTTGGAGCTCCCACTTTTCAGAAGAGAGATCAGATTTGATAATGCTTCCTGCCCATAATTTATAGTTTCTGAAAATAAGTTTTAGCAATTTTTCAGCTTTGTGTGAACATTTTGAGGCCTAGATGTTTCTAAACATTTGTGAAGTGTACAGTACTTCTGCAGCAGAAAAAGTAAAATGAACCTTTTTATTATGAGAGACATTTAATTAAATTGGACACTTCATAGCCTGATATGTGGCACTAAGCATTTTGGACTAACTATTACCACTCACTTTTCACCTCCATTGTCTCTTGGTTATTTTGCTCCACAGGTCCTGCCCAGAGTGCCGTGTGGTGTCCGAGTTTGTGATTCCCAGTGCATATTGGGTGGAGGATCAGAATGAGAAAAACAAACTTATTGAGGAATTCAAAACTGGAGTTGGGTAAGAGCATCAAAATGCACATTTTCTCCATTGATTCCCTTCACTTGTATGATTCATCTTATCAGAGGCTTTCCACTGTTATTAAAGTTTGTTGTTGTTAAACTATGGCTTAACAAGTAATGTACACCCTTTCTAACAACAAAATATGCCTCTCCCCCCCCCCTTTTCTAAAAGTGGGAAGTTTTGCAACCAATAGAATAAGGTACTAAAGGCTAGCATCTGTCTGAATTTCTGTCGCTTCTTTTTTTATCAGACCTCTTAACGGAAACTGAATGCTAGGTTAAGAAATCACATTCTTGAACACTATCCATGATACAAGCTTGCCACAAAATTGGACAAGAAATAATACAAATACATTTTTTCAAATAAAATAAGATCATTTCAACCCGTCCTGCTTGTTTGCTCAAATATATTACTTACTAGTTTTTGTTCCAGATTACCATGAACTATTGCGTGAAGGAGTGCTTAGCTCTGTGATTAAAAGGAATTCTGCTGGATCGAAGCAACTCCTACCCTTAAGAATCTAAAGACCTAAGATTTGGCCCCTAAATAGTCTTCTCTGCTCAAGACTCAGAACTGGATTAAATGTTAATACTAAAACTGCATGCTTTATCAGAGACAGAAGTGTTCCAGGATAATGTCTCTTTACAGTTAAGAGTTTTGCAATAAGACATTTTGCTATAGATTTCGATGGGTCCAACATATTGCCTGGGTGGTAAGAACTTTATTATATTTGCCTTTGTGACTTTTGTGAGATATAAACCAATCCCCCCTCCCCATCCCCCCCCCAGATCCCTCACTATTTTTGCTTTCCAGTTCTGGTGCCATTTGCAAATACAGTAATCCCTCCTCCATCGCGGGGGTTGCGTTCCAGAGCCACCCGCGAAATAAGAAAATCCGCGAAGTAGAAACCATATGTTTATATGGTTATTTTTATATTGTCATGCTAGGGTCACAGATTTGCGCAGAAACACAGGAGGTTGTAGAGAGACAGGAACGTTATTCAAACACTGCAAACAAACATTTGTCTCTTTTTCAAAAGTTTAAACTGTGCTCCATGACAAGACAGAGATGACAGTTCTGTCTCACAATTAAAAGAATGCAAACATATCTTCCTCTTCAAAGGAGTGCGTGTCAGGAGCACAGAATGTCACATAGATAGAGAAAACAATCTCTAGTAAACAAATCAATAGGGCTGTTTGGCTTTTAAGTATGCGAAGCACCGCGGCACAAAGCTGTTGAAGGTGGCAGCTCACACCCCCTCCGTCAGGAGCAGGAAGAGAGAGAGACAGACAGAGTTTGTTTTTCAGTCAAAAATCAATACGTGCCCTTCGAGCTTTTAAGTATGCGAAGCACCGTGCAGCATGTCGTTTCAGGAAGCAGCTGCACAAAAGATAGCAACGTGAAGATAATCTTTCAGCATTTTTAGACGAGCATCCGTATCGTCTAGGTGTGCGAACAGCCCCCCTGCTCAATCCCCATACGTCAGGATCAGAGAAAGAGAGAGAAAAAAGTAAGCTGGGTAGCTTCTCAGCCATCTGCCAATAGCGTCCCTTGTATGAAATCAACTGGGCAAACCAACTGAGGAAGCATGTACCAGAAATTAAAAGACCCATTGTCCGCAGAAATCCGCGAACCAGCAAAAAATCCACGATATATATTTAAATATGCTTACATATAAAATCCGCGATGGAGTGAAGCCGCGAAAGGCGAAGCGCGATATAGCGAGGGATCACTGTATCACAATTTAACCTTTAAACTGAGAAAAGTAACAGTCCAAATATAGAAAAACGAGAGGCTTGCCTAATGATTTCACTTTGTGTGAAGCATTCTCCTATGTTAAACTTCAGCTTATGGTCCATTAACTAGCTTTTAATTAAATTTCATTAGTTGCCATTGCTGTACAGTTTATACAGTAGATTTAGGGTTAATCGTGTATCCAGAAGGACAATAAAGGGCATTTAAAATTCCATTAAGTACAATTTTATGCTTTGCATTTCTCACTGCAGTTGTCTGTTCAGAGAAGTCTTGATAAATGTGTTTTCCAGGATCATCATCATCGTATAAAATGCACACTGCCGGTCATATCTGAATGCCTGCCTGTATAAAGTGTCTGGTTTCCATAATCGTTTCATTAGTGGAAACTCCTGTTCCATTATTTAACCTTGTGCTCTTGATTATATGAAGTACTGGCAATAGTAGATGAAAGTGGAGTACAGAATATGTAGACACGTACCAATGTTAACATATATTTTGAGTGGTCAAAAGTAGCTGAGGAACGGCTGAATGGAATAATATGGCTGCCCACATCCTGTAATGCACATCCTAAATACCTACTATGCTGAAAGTGAAGCTCAAATAATTAGTTCCTGAAAGAAAGATGTGTATAAAACCCCATTTTCTGGCACTGTGCTTCACTTAGTAATTAAAATATTAATTGGTGCAGCCCATCCATGCTTTAGGGTGCCAGTGCAGTGCAGAGGACACCACTCGATCTAGCCAACATGATTCTTAAGCATGGCGATAAATTATGCTTACTGTGACATTGGCAAGCTCTCAGTCTTCCTATGGGGGCTTTCTGATTCTTACTGAACAGTTGTGTGTACTACTTAACAGCCAGGCAGAATATGTAGTCTCATTCTTTTCTGTCTTGTTTGCAGCAGGAAAGCCTGCAAGTATTTTGATCAGGGAAAAGGGACCTGTCCTTTTGGTGGAAAATGTTTGTACCTGCATGCTTATCCAGATGGCAGAAGAGCAGAGCCAGAAAAACCCCGCAAGCAGCTTAGTTCGGAGGGCAGCGTTCGGGTAAGTATACAGAGGCAGACTAGATAAGACAAAGTGATCTACTTGCCTTGTGTGCACTTAACTCAAACTTATACTGGAATGCTTAGGATTGCATTCAACATGAATGTTTGGATAGGACAGTTTGTTAAAATGAGTGGAGTGAGTTTCAGGGCCACAGTGAAGTACATCTGCTAAATAAAATTACGGGAGCAGAAACTAACTGATATGGAACCAGACAGTGGGTTTTTGTTTAATACAAACGCAGGACTATGGTATTTACAAAATTTGCTTTTCCTTACAGTTCTTGAACTCTGTGCGGCTGTGGGATTTCATTGAAGAGCGGGAACACCGGGGTTTGCCCCAGTATGATGACCAGGTGGAAGAACTCGGTGAACTGTTCATGGAGCTGCAAGGGCCAGCTGATGAGGACGGTGTTGTAGCCAGCCACTAATTCACAGCTCACGTCATTTCTGGATGTCTATGATGTGGTCTACACACCCTTCTCAGTATTACTAGGGGTGAAAACAATGCTGAGAAATAAAAACCATGTCATTGTAATTTAAGCTGTCTCTCTATGGGATGTAATCCCACATGTGGCAGTTGATGACTGACTCATTACGCCCAGCTACTACTTCCAGGAGGTGACGGGGAGGTTAACATTGGTATTTTACATTTGCAGGGGTTCAAAACTTTACCATCTGTGGAGTCAGCACACTCTCTTAGTGTTTGTGTGGGTTTCCTCTGGTTACTCTAATTTCTTCTTGCAACACAAAGGCATGCATGTTTGGTTAGGTGGTGACTTCATTGAGTTGGTACACGTATAGGAGGATTTGTTGCAGACTGGCCAGTGTCACTTGATATGTTCCTGCTCAGAGGGGCTTCAGCTCTCTCTGTAATGAAAAATGGTAATTCAGAAACTTGACAGATGGAAACATGAAAAAAATGTCATAGAATACTGTAAATGTATTATAAAGTTTGTCCTAGCCAGAGTATTACTTTTTTACTTAATAATGTAAAGTATGGTGGTGGTATATTCATTAATTTTGAGAATTTGTTTTACCTAATTTATGCAATTACAGCAACCAGGACCTTTTCTAGCAGGAACTCACATGTCCAGCCTAGCACAGAGCACATTCACACTTGTAACCATGCTTGGTTGTCCCTAGCCAATGTACGGTGAGTGACCTTACTGTGCTTTGATATGTAGGAGTAAACCAGCAAAACCAATGCAAACACTGGGAGAACATGCAGACTCGGCAGCAACTTAGGTGAACACACAACCTAAATCCCTTGGTTGTAGTGCTACCCTGTGTCATTAAATGGCATATAATTATATATATATATACATACACACACTGGAAATCATGGGCAGTTGCCAGTCTCGGTACAGCAAATAGAAACGATGAGCAGAGATAAGAGGATGAACAGCACATTATGACCAGTACTGGAGGGACAGAGGACAAAGTATCTGAAGCTTATATTTAACTTAGTTTTATTACAATCCGCCGGATTAAACAAACATCTTCAGGTTTACAATAAAGTGTTTATCCTGAGTCTCGCAATAAACAAAAAAAAATTAAAACCAAATGATTTAGACAATAAAGAAACATCATTCCATACACGCGCAGTCACCCTTTAAAAGGCTGCCCCCAAAGACAACATTGCACTCAGTGCCACAGCTAGACATGCAGCTTCGGCAGTCTATAGGGGTGACATGTCCACTGCAGCCACCACCTGCTGAAGATGCACATCATAGCCAGGGGGTGGTGTGCCATCCCAAATAGCTAAAAATAAAATGAAGCAGTGCAACATCTGGTTGCTTAGGGTTCACTGTCCTTGGTAGACAATAGAGGAAATACAAAATATCAACTTGGAAAATTGCACTCAGCAAGACGTCCTTTTGCTGAATGCTAGAAGACTGGCACCTTCACGGAGGTGAAAGTGCATAAATTAATGTCCTCGGTGTGACTGGCACGATGAAGTGATGGCTCGGAGGCACTGCGGTTGATTTTAGGAAGAGAGTGCTGCAGTAGTTCTATTGATGACAATATCTGAAAAGGGGGAAAAAAGTGGTGTTTGTTAAGAGGAAGAAACAAAATTACTTTAGGAGGTGAAGGGTCTACCCAGCTCATACCTGTGATCCTGGGCACCATCACATTTCTTGTAACAGGATCAGTTCAAAGGTAAATGTTTACAGACTGATCTAATTTTCTGGCATTTTCTTACCAGAGATTCTCAAAAATTAACAAATCAGAAGAGTTTTATTTTTTTTGTTACTTCAGTGGTGAGTCAGTTATCACATTTTTGTTTAATAAATATTTTTCTAACAATGAGTTATAGTCAAGAGTAACTAATAATAGAGTGCAAATACATGCCATTAGTAGACTACATTAAATACAAATACATGCTTTTTAACATCACTTCACAATGTGATATAGTTAAAAATGGAGCCTAAAAGGGCTTGTGGTGGCTCAAGAGCTTCCACAGACAGCAGATTTCAATTGAAGTGATATAAAAATTGCATCGACTGATGTCCTAGAGTTAGTCACTCTCCACAACCAACAACTACCTAGTTAAAATTTCTTTAAAGTATTACTCAACAGAGAGTTAAAATCTCAGCCTCAAGGTAAAATTTTTTGGTTGCTTTGGCCCCTGATGGAGAAGAGGTCTGGAATTCTGCCAATACATGATAGCCTTTCACCGGCGTTATCTTTACATTCTAATGATTCAGAAGCTGTTTTCAGTGTATTTTCAATGTAACAAATAGAAAGTATGAGGGGGAACTCAAGCTAAAGTTAGAAAATGGATTTACAGTATTAGAAAATGGAACGAACCTTAACAAAACTGATAATGTCATTTCTCAGTGTAGGCTCCACCCTTCTCAGTGCACTTGTTCCACCTGCCTGGATTCTAGCAGAATAAAAGGTTTTGTCTTGTCCTCGCAACCATTCGTGCATCCAAATTATTGTCGAACACTACATGCTGAGAGGTATTACAGTCACCACTGCAAGTTACTGTGACTTGCTGGAGACCAATGTGAAGCCTGCTATTCAATCCAAGTGGCCAAGACTGCCGTCTCAAAGAGTCCTTTTGCTGCAAGACAATGCCCACCCAACTGCACACTGCTAAGAACACCAAGGCTTGTCTGGAGAAACTGAAGTTTGAGGTATTGCTACATCCTCCTTATTCGCCAGATTTGGCACTGTGTGATTTTCACCTTTTTGGACCGCAAAAAAAACATTTGGGTGGTCGTCAAATCAAGACAGATGACACAAGTGCATTGAGAAGGGTGGAGACTACATTGAGAAATGACATTTTCAGTTTTGTTAAGGTTCGTTACATTTTCTAATAATACCCATTTCCTAACTTCAGCTTGACTCCCCCTCATATATATTTGTTCACTCTATGCTTACATATTAAGTATGTATTTGTTCACTCTGTTCTTATAAAAATATATTTGCATGATTTATCTCACATTCATTTCTAGATAAGTGACTTTGTTTTTTTTTTGTAATTTATATGCTTAACTTACCTCAAAGAGCAGGAAACACGAGCTGGAGCACCAGCTGTGTGCAAGCTCCTAACTTGTAGCAGGGATGAGTTTTGCCATCACTATGGCTGTCAGAGAAGTGTAGCAGAATAATATACAAGTTTAAGTGACCTGTCTCAGGCTACTCTGTAACTGAAGTTGCACAGACCTTTTTTTCTGTTGTAGCCAAGTGTGCAAATTTGCCAATGCTTTTTAACAGGAGTTTGAATATTTTTTTTTTAATTTGTAGAGTTAGATCAAAACATCTCAACAAAAATATTTCCTATAAGTTAGCTTAATTTAAACAAGATCATTTCAATGGGAACTAAGTTGTTTCATGTGGACAGAGAGAGAGAGACAGTGTAGCCATATTAGGTGCTTTTGCACTAAATACCTAAAAAATTGACAATTTACAGAAACCACACAAACACAAGAAATACATACCAAAAGTATCAATCCTCACTGTACTCAGGCTTTTATTTGTTCTAAATACAACAGTTGACTGGAAGAAGTATCTTAGTTCAGTCCTACCTGTGGGAAGAGTGGTCTTTCTTCCTTAACTGGGTTTATGCACTCTGCAACAATCCTCTTCATGGCTTTGGGACAGTTTTTGTACAGCTTACTTAGATCTGGACTTAAAACTCCCCTCCCAACACTGTAAATAATCTGACAAGAGAAAAACAACAACTTGAGAAGTGCAAAAGCAATAGTTTAAACTCGTATATCCAACACTGAGGATAAGGAGCAGGGTATATCTACTCTGTGAAGAGGTTTTGAGTGTCTAGTCTAACTCGAGCTCAGGCACCAGGCTTTATAAGGGGTCAGGCATCACTTTTCTCTTTTTCACACACCACTTCTCTTATTAGACATTTGACTGAACAACACCTTAATTTTCAATAGCATGACACAACAATCAGAATGCTGTGGGAAACCCCAGTTACTGTCTTACAGTCAGCAAATGGAGTAGATGAGATGGGTGATGAGTGAAGTAAGAAAGCTAGCTGCCTGCCTACTACTGATTTCTTAACAGCTCACTGAACACTTGATTAAAGGAAGAAGTAGACTTTCAGATCTTCTTTTTACCTCAAAATGGGCTGATTATAATCATTCTGAGATCATACAATCTGCAACCTTCTGTTTTATTCACTTAATAACTCTGCTAAAGTTAAAATACCCCGCCAAGGTACAGCTACCTCGAATACTGCTGTATATAAAATGACCAAAGAGTAAGCCATCATCTCACCTGGTCTCTATTGGACACATGTCGGTACGGCAGCTCTCCAGTCATTAGTTCAAACAGCACAATACCATAGGAGTAAACGTCCGACTGGAAGCTGTATGGGTTGTTGTCTTGCATTCGAATGACCTCAGGTGCCTAAAGGTAATTAAAATGTGTCAATCTTAAATGTTTCTTCTTCAGAACATTCATTCCAGCTTCCTGAGCTACAGATTATACTGCCCATATGGCATTTTTGCCCATCTTATTTTATGGAGACAAATTGTATGTCTGCAGTGATCTTTCAGTAGCTATTAAGATTGTACTCAAATTGTTTCCTCTTTTACTGCACTGCAAAATTGCAACCTTCCAAACTGCATATGAAATTCTCATTTTTCAATTCTTGGCAGCTCTCACAGGTAGACTAGTAGCTGACCAGAATTCTCTAATTCTGTGAAATCAAAGCTAAATGGGCAGAAAATATCTTCACCATCCACCTGTAACAAACTAGACAAGAAATGAGGTCTTTCACTCTCTTTTTCAACATAAGGATGGTTTGGCCTATAATGAAAATTTCAGTAAGCTGGTAAACAGAATATTCTTTTTGCTTAAATTGCACTGAATACCAACAATTGAATAAAGCGAATTAAGCTAAACAGTCAAAGCTAATGGAAAAAATGCCATACCACATCTCTGAATTGTGTTTTTGTTGAAATTCACAATAAAATAAGATTCCAGTGAAACAATGAAAATCAGAAGCAACCCATCCAATAAAACTGTAAATGACAATCTGCAAGCTAATTATCTTTACCATAAAGTAAGACTTGCAATGCCACTATGGGCATGCTGTGCAGTCATCAACATTGAAACAGCAGTGTGGCTGGCCTCCTGGATGGTCAGAGCTGCTCACAATATGTGAAGAAAAAAAACAAGCAGGCTACTATGATACTTTCTGCATACTGCTGACCAAGTTAGCCACCAGCTAGTCACTTAATATCAACAGGGCCATAAGAGGTTTACATGCAACTGTTTAACCATAAGATAGTTTTTTAGTTTTTTTAATTAGCATGGAAAAAACTCAAGTAAAGGACAGAGCTAAATGGACCCAACGACGAAACAGGCAAAATCACACGTGTACTTACCATCCAGAGAATGGAGCCCGATGGCTGCTCCACCTGATGAGAGCCGCTCCACCTTGCTTTGACAGTCGCCAAGCCAAAATCACCAATTTTCACTGTTAACCCTTCATGCAGGAAAATATCTGTGGCAAGTTAAAGAAATGGCTAGAACAAGAAGTATGCTTAACCTAGTGAGTGACACTTAACTCCTAAGACGTTCAGACACTTCTAAGGTAGGCTTGATTTCACAAGGATACTGTTGGACTTCATGTCTCTGTGAATAATATTCTTTGCATGCAAGTAACTGTTGAAGAAAAAACAGACAGTCAGTGGAATCAAGCAAGCAGTCTTCTTTGCCCTGGAGCATCTACACCCTACCCAAAAGTCAGAATGAGCTGGGATTCCCACAACTTACCATATTCAATCACTGATATAACAAAGTACATTACATGTAGCTACAGTTTCAATTCCACAAACCATTAGATCTGATACCAGAAGATGTAGGGAGAAATAAGGTATACACAGTCCAGCAAATAAGGCTCAGATATAAAGTCAAACTGTCAATAGTGACGCCAGGCTGTCAAGTAATAAGGCCCATCCCCAATTCTTGTTATAACTACCTTGCTTCCTCAAATAAAATTATTTACAGTCCAGCCCAGCTCATTAGCTATGCGGCCATATTGGCTACACACATTATTACAAAACATTGTTCACCAATGATACTGGTGCTGGTGGGAACACATAGGCCCTGACGGTGGGTATTCAAGTGAAAACTTGTGTATAGATGTGCTCCTTTTGGAAGATGCCAGTTTCTTTGTTAATACATTTCACAGATATTATTTTAAAGCAGATCTGCCCTGAAATGGACTGCAAACTCTCCCCATCAAGGGCTTTTCAGTTTGTTTTCACATTTACAGACCCTTAAGTGACTCCTATGTATGAATAAATGTATCCCCATGAAGAATCACACTTTAAGTAAAGTCAGAGTAAATGGGGTTTAATTTGGCTTTATAACAACAACAGAAAATACAAAACAATCAATGGAGCTTAGATAAGCATGATTCAAGGGACTGGACACTTAATACTTCAGTTCTAATCAGGAACGAGTTCCTCGAGTTTAATGATTCAGTTTAACTCTCTGCCTTAGGCAGCAGAATCTTATTATATTGGACATACTCACTCCATGCCCTGGGCCGTCTGCCTGGCAATGTCAATCAATTGGAACATCTGGAAATTTGTCTCCAAGACATGTATGTGCTTGTAAAGACTGCTTCCTTCACACCATTGTGTTACAATGGCTAGATTGCCCTTTGTCATGTAGCCCATGAAAAGCAAGATGTTCACATGCCTTGTCTTTCTGTAAATGAGAGAGTGAGCACTAGTACACAATGCGCAATGTCCATGACACAGTCTGAAATAGCACAGGGCATAGTTATTACTGACATGTAAGAAAAGCTGGAAGCCACTAACCTCAGGACAGCCACTTCATTTCGGAAAGCCTGTAACTGTTCAGGAGTTGGGTCGGTTACCTTTAGGATCTTTACTGCAACATCACCTAAAACAGATAGTAAGTAAAAGTGAAAAAAAAAAAATCCCAGAAAGAGATTGTCTTACCAAAGAGAAGTAACATAAATACCATGCCATTTTCCTTTGTAAACAGTACCAAATGAACCAGAGCCTATCCTGGAGTGCAATACAACTTCTGCAGCTTCAATCTCCCAGTAGTAACTGGAATCTCTTTGTCCTCTTTGCCTCTACAAGAAAACATTTCTGGTGAGATACTGACACTATTAATTAGTCAGAAGCCATGCAATACAGTAATAAATTAGGAGGGCCTATTGGCTTGTGCAGAGCATTTTTTCCTGCCAGAAGACCTTTCATCTAAAGGAACAGAACAAGGCAAAAATTCTCCTGTATTTCAAACGCACATTTTTAAAAAATTAGTTATTTAAATATTTCTTAGTTAGTCATTGAAAAACAAAATCATAATCAGTCTAAATACTAAAGTGTGCTCACACTATTAAACCTGGACGATAAATTGGACTGGACTGCCAATACTGATTCTCTGTGCAAGAAAGGACAGAGCCGCCTGTACTTCCTTAGAAGACTGGCATCCTTCAACATCTGCAGTAAGATGCTGCAGATGTTCTATCAGATGGTTGTGGCGAGTGCCCTCTTCTACGCAGTGGTGTGCTGGGGAGGCAGCATTAAGAAGAAGGATGCATCACGCCTGGACAAACTGGTGAGGAAGGCAGGCTCTATTGTTGGCATAGAGCTGGACGGTCTGACATCCGTAGCAGAGCAACGGGCACTCAGCAGGCTCCTATCAATTATGGAGAATCCACTACATCCATTAAACAGTGTCATCTCCAGACAGAGGAGCAGTTTCAGCGACAGACTGCTGTCACTGTCCTGCTCCACTGACAGACTGAGAAGATCATTCCTCCCCCAAACTATGCGACTCTTCAATTCCACCAGAGGGGGTAAACGTTGAACATTATTCAAGTTATTGTCTGTTTTTTACCTGCATTTTTTATTACTCTTTAATTTAATATTTTTTGCTGCTGGAGTATGTGAATTTCCCCCTGGGATTAATAAAGTATCTATCTATCTATTTAGAAGTGTGTGGCAGAAGGGGGACAAAACCATAAGTATTCACAAGAATCACAACTTCTAACAAACAAAAATCTCCAGGTTGACATTCACAAAACTCCAAAAAGCGCTTTATCAACTCCTGCAGTTTTTTTCTCCTTTCACAATTTTCTCCAGCTGAACATTTATAATTACACTAAAATATATGATAATGCCTTCCTACCCTGGGTTAACTGCTATTAGAGTGTTCAGGTAATCAAATAATAGAATATTTTCAGTTGGGTAAAATTAATATTCCCATATGTCCATTGTCTGACATGAGCTGGAGAGTGGTGACATGTCACAAGTTGATTACTATATGCAAATTAAAATTTCACTCTACTTTGTGCATGTGGCAATAATTAACCTATGTACTGTCTGTCACAGGTAAGCAGACAGATTGTCAGCTGGTTGATTATCAGAGTTGATGGAAGGAATTAGAGCAGCAGGTTTGTAAATATGTGTTATCTCTGAACTGATAACTGCTGGGAGGGAAAAATGGCACTCTGAGCAATTGTTCAACATATACAGCACATGTCTCACAATAGTCAGTTAGTGGTGGATTTTTGTGCCATCATAATGCTTTTACCAGCTCCATAAGGTAATGGGTATCGGTAACTGATGTAAACTTTTGTAAAGTATGTAAACTTTTCAAAAACTGCACGATGTACAAGAATAAGGTTGACATACTGTAAATACCAGTCATTCCTTTTTACTTTAAATTATTTGTGTTTTGTGATTTAAAATCTAGTACTATTGCTCCACTGGGATTTCATTAATAAGTTTGAAACATTTTTCTGTAAAATAATATGGCATTATGCATTTTTGCTGATTTCCCATTAACTAACATTTTCCAGTGCAAGTTTTACCTTGCATACAAAATCAGGTTACAGGAATGGAACACACCCACCTGTAATGAATATTAAGATTAAATCGACCCACTGCTTCCATTCACATACATCAGGTGCAACAGCACAGCCTCTCTGATTCACAAATGCTGACTGAAGCTCAAATTTACAAATTCCAAAAGTGAGCTAACAATGTTAACAAAATGAAAGTTCGAACATACGGTAAAAAAGTACTGTAACTGTGGCTCAGCAATAATTCCATTTATACTTACAGATTCCTTTCCTTCACAATACACACATACTACATTGGTATATCCCATATTCTAAATTTAACTTAAGCCGATATTACACTATGCAAATTATATTCATGGGGTATGTTACACTTGCTGACCGCGGCTGCTGATCTCATCATTGGACCATGTCAATTTAAACGACTGAAAAATGGTTGGCCTGTTTACTTTACTAGACTGTGTGCCAACTTTCCAGCACAGTCCTGCTCACTCCTTTTTCTGACAGCCAATAGCGTGCTGCCTGACAGAGTCGCAGCTGTACGAAGGACTTAACAAGTACAGAGAGCTACCTTTTGATCTGTGACCTTTTTTCTTTATTCCACTCTCTCGTGGTATGTAAAATATGGCGCATAAGAAAGACAAGCTTCTTTTCCATTTGTGAGGGTTCAAAACATTTGCATTCCTTATTCAATTCCATTATATGCACTGTACTGCCAGATGAGTATTCACTGGTTGTGAGCCAGAATGCACACAGACCCAACCCCTATCTATGACTAAAGACAAAATCAAGCCTGTTTGATTTTATCAATGTGAGTCATTAGTTGAATTGCTTGATGGGAGAGCATTGCTGATTGCCTCTGACTCTTAAGATTAAGTAATCAAAGGCTACAAGTGAAAATCATGGGAAATGTTTTGTAATGTGACATAGCCTTTAGTAAACCAAAAAAATATATATTTTTGCAGGGCCACACTGTGCTTGTTTGTTTCTACAAAGATGTACTTGTACTCTAAACTATCTTAAATAGTACTGAGCCAAACATAATACTTTTTTAACTGTGGTAATCATTTTCATTGGCCGTTACTACAACTTTACAGTCCTCATGCTTTTACATTGTCCTTCTGTTCCTGTTGGTGTTAATGGCATTTTTCATCAAATTATGTACCTTAAGATTCAAAATCAGTCCTTGACAATATTAGACCAAAATTACCCCATGTAATGTATGGAAAATAAATATTTTCATTCTACATACACAATCTATTCTCTAATCATAAGGTCTTGCCTTTGCAATCTGATGGGAGGTTGATTACTATTAATTAGAACCATTGTCTCACTATTTTCCCCCCATTCGTGATAAAGACACTGATGGGGATAAACAGTGTGAGGTGATTGGTTTATTTAGTTGTTTGTTTTCATCCTCAGATAGGTGGCTGAAAAAGCAATTTTTTGAAAGATAATTAGTTTGTAACCTCCTGAAAGTTTATTTAGACAAGGCTAGCATTTATTCAATATTATTATTTAGTACTAGTGAGACATAGGAAAGACGAACAGTGCACCACAGTCGACATGGGTTGGAGCTGCGAGAATAGCACTTAAAGGACGTAATGGTTTGGATGAAGTTCAGCATGTAGCATGTTTAAAAAGAAGACACTAATACTATTTAAAGGTCAAGTTAAATGTTAATTCTTTTACACAGTAAATAAAGTATGTGCATTCTAAATCAGTGTGTGTTATAAGTCTACTGGAGAAGATTTAATGTTATTATTTACTATGTGACTGTCATGCATAATTTTATAAACAGCAGTGAACTGAATGTGTTATGATAAAATGTTTTGCAATATACAACAACTAGATATTGCTAAATTATTGTATTTGTGCTAAAGGTCATGTGCATTTTACACTTGTTTGTGATAAAGATGCTGATCATGATAAACAGTGTGGAGTGATTCATTTCTTTTTTTTCCCTTCTTCTCAGGGTCATCACACCTGCACCATAGTACATTATGGGCTACTTGGTATAATGGGGTAATATTGAATTTGATCTGCCCTTTTTAAATCGAATACAAAAAGCTGGAGCTTATTTTATGTCTTTAAAAACTCCTTTCCTTAAGCAACTGCAACACACTCATGAAATAACATAACAGTCTCAAACCCAGGATGTTGGATTTTTAAAGCAGTAGTGTTACTCAATGCATGACAGTGTCACTTGTCCATGAAACAGATGACTGTAGATGTGACAAGTGACATCCAAAAAATTGTCTTCCTGAGGAGGCATAGGAATGTAATCAATAGAGAGAAAAACAAAGTGCTAAGTGCTATAAAGCAAAATGAGAAAACAAAACATTTATCTTTACTTCTTATATTATAACACTCATACTCACAATTCTATTTTTCTCTTGAGTATTTGAGGCTACAGCACGCTCTCTTTGAGCAGGAATAGGGGTCTTTGTCTGTGACCAGCCCGTTGGACTCAGGTCAGGAGGGCTCCCTAAAGAAAAAAAAAGACAATGCAGATAACAAAGACAGAACTTTTTGCAAGAGCACAATGCTACTCAACATCTTAACCTATAAAGACTGTGAGGAAGAGAAATGAAAGGAAAAAGAATAGTTACCTGATTCCTGATTTCTTATCACATCCTATAAAAAAGATAAAGCACAAAGGTTATTAGTGTTTTAAATGTTAGTAACAGATCCAGCTTTACAAGCACACAAACCTGGAACAGGCAATCATGTCCCGAAATTTGGGAAAATCACAAGTAATGCGAAACACGGGGTAATGTGTAGAGTCAGATATTTTGTTGGCAGAGGTGTTCTAACACCCTCTAGTGGATTTGACCGAAATAATGAACTAAACAATAGTTGACTACTCCTAATCCAAAATGCCCGGAATCAGAAGTACTTCGGATAATTGCACATATTGGAATATTTGCATATACATTGTGAGATCATACTGAGAAATGCTGCCAAACCAGCTAAATGAAAACTCACACATATAACAATACACATCATTGAGATATTGTTATAATGTGCACCAATGTAAAAAGATATAGTAAAGCTCCAAAGTGATAAATATGACATACAGACTCTAATTTACTTCCCTTTTCAGAGGGTTCATGTTGTGTATCTGCACTAAAGAACCGAAATGTGTATTTGCAACTTTAAACAAAACTTTCATTTATAAATCTGACCAAGGGTGTGTAATATTTCACTTGTGATGTCTTACGTGATGTAATTGTTTTGCTCATTCTCACTTGCAAAATACAGTTTGGAGGGCTTATATGGCAGTGTATGTGAAAAGGAAGTAGTACTGATGTCCTTTTATTTTCATGTGCACTTTCTCATGCAGCTAAAAGCAAGCTGTATAGAACACTGGGGCTGTGATTGAACAGAGAAGGTTATGTGCTTAAAATTACACTCAAAGATTTCAAGAGTCAAATACTGTTGTATAAAGACATTTTCATTTTTTCCTAGGCTAGTCGCCTTATATCAGAAAAGGTATATAGAAAGAATTCAAAGACAGAGTGCCAAAAAGTAAAAAATGAATGTCTGAGTAAATTTAATGGATACTTTAGTGTAGTTGAAAGTATATATTTCGCACCATCTACATATGTTCTTGGCACCATGACTGATCTAAATTCAAGTACCAATAAATTGGCCTCCATGCTAAATACAGAATTAAACACTTCTGCAATATGATTTGTCTGAATAAATATAAGTTATACTTAACAGGAAACATATTTCAAAATAGATTTGCTGACTAATAAAAATCCAAAAGCTACCATGCCCATGACCAATAAAAATTCCTTTATCACCATAGTTAATACATTTTAGTGTCATCTTCTGCAACTAGATTTTGAACTAGCTCAGTAGCATGTGTAGAATGGCAAGCAAAAGCTCCTCTACACTAATCCTCAGCACAGAAACCTAACAGGGTAGGTCATGTGCACCGGATCTACAAGAGACCATCACTTTGTTCCGAGTGTGTGGTAAGGGGCCTATTCAACAATACAAACAATGAAATGATCAAATTGAAATGACCAATGAGAATTTACCACCATATCCCTTCTTCACTTGATGAACTGATTGAATGCCCGTGGGCTGAAAAGACCAAGATGGTCTTCACTCAGTGAGCTGATTGAGTCGCATGCAGAAATCAAGAGTGAGAATTGGTGCATTGCTTTACATGACCCAGTGTCCGCACGATGCCTCCTTAAAGGTATGATCACAATTCTCTGTTAAGGAGCTACGTCAATGAGAATGTTTACGGAAAACAATTGATTTTTTTGACAAACTGGTGCCAGGAAAATGTGAGAGGATAACTTAGAGGTAACAGGTAGTGCACACTGAAATGTATAAGCATTTGCTTGAAAATGTCATGAAGGAAACAAGTGTATTAGGAAAAAGGTTGATGTAATACACAAAATGTACTAAAAAGATGACTAAGAAATCAGCAGATGTCCTGTAAACAACAAGACTGGAAGTTGTTATGTATACAGAAATTTCAAAGGTGATAGCTCAACCAAAAGGATATGAAAAGAACAAGAATATAACAACAGTTTTATTTTTAATAAGTCATTTAGGTGCAGACCAACAAACCAAACAGAGCAAATGCATTCACTGATTGACACTATCATGTAAATCCAGTTGCTTACAAAATAGACCTATACCCTTAATATTTTGATAACTCTGACCATGATGTAACAGACTGTTGCAAGAGTAATAAAATGAAGCAGATGGACAAACTTTTTCCTGCTGGAGAAATGACTCAAAAATGTTTTATCAAACTTGTCCTGGTTTTAGGATATGTTACTTTTTTGATTAATACTTGAATCCCTGAAGCCTATGAAAAAAAGTCATAATGCCGGGCCACCTTACGTTCCTTTGTACCTCTTCATCAGCATTTTTGTTTTGCAAAAGTGTCAATCAGCACAAGCAACAAGCAGTCTGTTATCCCATCCCCCCATCAACGCAGCTGAAATGAGATGAAAAATTCTCAGAGCTCAAGTCTGTTTATCTGGGTGTGATGTGCCTTGAGTTGTATTGGGTAAATATAACATTATTTGGAATACACACATTTCATGTGTGTTCCATTTCTACAATAATCTGGATAAATGTAGGATGATAAGAAATGTGAGGCAAAAAACGTTGAACACATAAGTAAAACAGAAACTTTTTCATGTATAATTGATAAAATGTTGACATGAAATGTATCATTTGTGAAGACTGAATATCAAATAAATACTTTCACAGAAGGTATAACAAAAACAAGTGTGCCTTTATTCAAGAATATAACCAAGGAAAAAGAAATGATTAAATTTACATAAAGCTGTCAATATCTAAAAACCGAAGCCCACTTATCAATTGCATGACTGGGTTAGAGGTAAGAATGGCTGCTTAAAACTGAAGAGATTGCGGGTTCAATTCCAGGTCTTCCCCGCATTTTCCATTTTGAGTAGTGAGCTGTTATTATTATTAATATTATATAATAAAAACATACATTTGATTTGAGTCCGTAACATGCTTAAATGTTGGGGTTTTTTTTTTATTCCATTTTATTCTCTCAGTCATGTTAATTGTGGTACAACGAACTTACCTCTCCCTCTCTGTGTTGACGGTGTTTACCTCCATCCTTTTAACAAGAGCAGCGATGATCACACTTGGTGCTGTGCTTGATGCCTGGTCAGAACTATTTGTTGTACTGGTAATAATGTGATCAGACTATCATGCAGCATTTGCACTTTGACAAAAAAGACACCCGTGCAGAACGTGTGAAAACGACACATTTGCATGTGCATTGGTACTCCTTATTTAGGAAAAGATTCCAGTCGTCCCATGGGAGAAAGACTTTCTGAGACTGTGGTCATAAAGCCGTTTCTGGACAAAGGCAGAACCGTAACAACTGACAACTTCTTCACGTCACTTTCACTGGCTAATAAACTGCTGCACTGCAACACAACTCTGCTTGGCACCATAAAGTGGGACGGAAACTTCCACCTGTCAGCTACAGTCACTTCAGTATGCATGCAATTCTCCACTGTAGTGTTTAGATCTGGCAGTGACATGCTGACGATGTATGCGCCCAAAAAGAAAGTCTGTCTGCATTCCCATTACCATGCACCATAACGTGAAGATCAGGCAAGATCAAAAAAAAAAAAATGTTCAAATGACAACTCATGTTCAAATGACACAGAATTTTCAAATAATTGCGTTTTCATGCATGGATGTGTGTATGTGTGTGCATGAGAGAGGCAGAGACAGATTTGATATCATTCAAGTGGTTACTGGAATATAAAATAAACACTTTTGCAAAAGTATAATGAAACAAGCATGCTTTTATTCAAGAATAAAACTGAATAAAAAAAATTCAAGTAACAAGAACATACCAAGAAGACATGATTTGTGTGTCTGCTTATATCCCTTCAGTGATATCTTTCATAAGTAGCAAAACTTTACACCAGCTGTTACAGACTCAAAACAAATGTATGTTTTTATTATATAATATTAATAAAAACAGCAGCTCAATACTTAAAATGATAAATGTGGAGAAGACCCAGGATCGAACCCACAACCACTTGATTTAGAAACAGCTGCTCTTACCTCTACACCAGCCAGGTAATTGACATTTGGGCTTTGGTTTTTACATATTGACAGCAACATGTAAATTGAATAATTTCTTTTGTTTGGTTATATTCTTGAATAAAGGCACACTTGTTTTCTTATATCTTTTGTGAAAGTGTTCATTTGATATATGAACTTCAGTCTTCACACATTATACATTTCACGTCAACATTTCATCGATTATACATGAAAAACGTTTCTGTTTTAGTTATGTGTTTAACATTTCTCGCCTCTTATTTCCTGTCATCCTACATTTGTTCAGACTGTTGTAGACACGTAACACACATGAAATGTACGTATTTCAAATAACAATATATTATTTACACTATACAACTCCAGGCACTTCACACCCAGATAAACAAACTTGAGCTGGGAGAACTTAACTGCAACTCCGGGGGAAAAGATAGCAGGTTGCTCGCTGCTTGTGGTGATTGACACATTTGCAAAACAAAGACGCTGATGGAGAGGTGCGAAGGAATTTAAGGTGGCCCAGCATTACAACTTTTTTTTTTAGGCTTCAGAGTCTAGTGTTGAGATGTCGATTTCTACCACAAAAACAGTATCTCCCTTTTCCCTGTCTACAAAACCCAAGAACGCTATCCTTTAATTTCAGGAAGTATGAGACAGACCATGTTGTGGAGAGGGTCAATAGCAGTCAGTATTTTGGTGTCATCTCTATAAGTGCACAGTTCTATCCATCCTCACTGGCTCTTCTGTACATACTTGTAATTTACATTAACACTTCTTTAAAAATGCAATTAAAAATTAACAAAGACCTCAGTCATCCCGCAGTCACTTTGCTCTACCTCCATTCTAGTAAATGGTACCACTAGGTTCAGGAACAAGTTTTATTTATAACTGTATCCAACTATGTGATTTTTGTTTCTTACATATTTATCATTTGATGGCGTGCTTACTAAATGGTATTGAATTAATTTTCTATGTTTATTTTTGTCTGCTGTTTATATTGTACTACTTTGACTAGTCTATAAGAGACATGCAAATACAAATAGACTTGAAACACCTGTAGCATAAATATCTTACTATACTAATTTAAAAAATCCCTCAAATGATTTTTATCCATTTTACACTGTCTAATTATTTTAGAATACAATACGCTTTCTTAGATTCAACAAGTCATTAACAAAATAAAGCTAGTAAAGCTCTGTTACAAGCAAAAAGCAAAGCACAACACAAAAGCTTAACTTTTTTGTTTACAAGCTAAGCACAATAATTCAACTTGCATTGGTAGCACCAAAAATGACTCAGAGTGCAAAGAATCAACCTGTAATAGTAGGGCAAGTCAAATGAAGGTAATTTTCTGTTTTGTTCAGTACCAGAAATGCCATACCATTATACTACAGGTTTAGAGCTTGGCCTGAGCAGGATATAAAATGTACATTTAAATTTCAAAAGTGACCAGCTATGTTTGGCAGTAGTTTTTACAGTTACAATATTTAAAGTGACATGGGTATATTTTGATAATTTAAGATTTTGCTTTTGTTTCTAGGAGCGAATTCAGTAGAAAATCAGAAGCAATGCCACTTTCCAATGTTAGAAACTGAGGTGTACCAACACATGTACTGCCATATAATTTAGTCTTACCATAGGATTATATTCACATCCATAAATGTAAAAATAAGTAAGAGTTTGACTTATGGTTAAATGTAGACAAACAACTTAATACTAAATGAGGACTAGGGTCTTATGGATATTTACATAAAATGAACAACACGGATGGTTGCATATTAAACTTAAAGAGATTTTCTTGAAAAAAATCTGGAGAACAAAACTAATGGAGAAAAATGTATTTGCTGTAAACACAGTCAGTTCTTTCATAAAGGTAGCCCACATAACAGTGAGCGGCAAACAAATACCTACTCGTCCTCTTGGGCAAAAGCGATGGCACCAAGAAGTGGGGGAAGCAGTCAGGCAATCTACCTGTTCCCGACACAGGAATGAACCAAGATCACAAAGACATGAAGAGGGGAAAAAATGAAAGACAAACAAAGGAAAACAGAAAAAGTAAAGAAATAATGTAATCAAAAGAAAGATAGAAAAGGAGGTTTTCTATAATTGAATGGCCTGCGCTATCAGCAAAGTCACAATGATCAAATTGCCCTGGGCATGCATGAAATGTCTTTCAATGAGTTTCATTGTTTATTTCCTTAAATTTTACAAAACACCAGAAATGTTGGTTGTGATGGAAGGTCAAAAGACCATGAACAAATAAATATGTAAGATTCTGCAAGCTCACCAGAAGTGAATTTAGTGTAGTCTCCCATTTTTCTACTTCAAAATATTAATTATGACTAACAGCAAATTAAGTACTGGAAATTTTATGTTCAAATTGCATTATCACATGCAAAGTGCAGATCTACTAGACTCACTATCAAAACAAATGTTAACAGATAGATATAATAATTTGTCTTACAGTAAGTGCTGATTAAACAAATTAGCTTAATCATGCAAAACAATGTGCTATCAAAAATACTGTGTCTAAGAAAGGAGCAAAGGAGTAGAAATGATGCAGAATAAATAATAACAAAAATTTCATCATATACTTGAAGGTAATATTTGATTTTTAACTGAAAAAATTAGATTACTGCAGATTTAGTGAATTCTAACTTTTCAGATGCCATCACGGTCTTGTTGTGCTTTATTAAGAGTGTTCTTTACACAGTTTAGATCCTGTCATGATGGCACACTTGAACGACGTAATAAAGTCTGGTGCAGTTTACATGTCTACAAAAGAATAATAATTCTTTACATTTATATAGCGCTTTTCTCACTACTCAAAACGCTCTCCACTCAGTGAGCACCTGGGAAGCGAACCCACAATCATCTTACTGCAAAGCAGCAGCACCACCACTGTGCCACCTGCGTAGTGATGTATTACGACGGCATGTTTTGTAGGGTGCAATGGGCTGCCTTATATCAAAACAACAGTCTCATCTGAATGCTGCTCTGTGATATTTTACATGTTAGCAGTTGATCAATTTCCTGAGGCAAATTTTCCAATAACAAAGAAATAATGTAATTGTATGTTATAATTTATGTTAAATGAGCAGAAAATGATACATGCACACCACTAATCTTGTCTGTGTTAACCCTCTCAATGTACAGTAGCATACATTGTCCATGACAAATCAAATCACATTTAAGAATCCATTTCAAATGCATGTAATAATTTCTGATTCCTCTAAACAGTAACTGCGCATTTTGTAAAATGACTAAAAAAACACTTGTACTTGCAAAGAATGAAAGGAATACTCCATCCAACAGTATCTTCAATTACATGTTACTTACCCTTTGTAGATTGTAGTGATGGCCAAGGAAAAATTTTAATCCAATGTTTTTATACAGAATAGAAAGAAAAAAGGTTTATGATATAACAGAAGCCGATAGTGACCAATGCTGCACAATGGCAAATGTGAAAACCACTCATGGAAATAAGAAAGAAAAAAAAAATCTCATGTAACCTAAGTCAGTTATCCAGTCGTGTGCTCATAATGCATGCTTTTTTGGTAAAATTTTGTTGAACACGCACTTATAGAATTATCAGTGCACATCATGAACAGGAAACTATTTTGACTTTTGGACTTGAAGACCCGCTTCTCCTTCTTAGTCATTGGTCAAGAGCTCTGCCTTTTTCACAATCAGTGTGTTTACATGCACACGCATAACGGGATAAGGTGAGTAACCCTGTTAAATCAGAAACCTGGTTCAAGCTGACATGTGCAAGTAATCTTCTAGAGTTCTCCATTTTAAAACGCTGTAATGTCATTAAACCGTGCAAATTCAAAATCATCATCAGCCATTGTGAATCCAAAAACAAGCATGAAGCCGGTGATATTTTTCTTGTGTTTTATCTATCCATCCATCCATTATCCAACCCGCTATATCCTAACTACAGGATCACAGGGGTCTGCTGGAGCCAATCCCAGCCAACACAGGGCACAAGGCAGGAAACAAACCCCGGGCAGGGCACCATCCCAACGCAGGGCGTGTGTGTGCGCACACACACACACACACACACACACACACACACACAGACACACACACACAGACCAAGCACACACTAAGGCTAATTTAGAATCACCAATACACCTAACCTGCATGTCTTTGGACTGTAGGAGGAAACCGGAGTACCCAGAGGAAACCCACGCAAACTCAATGCAGGGAAGACCCGGGAAGCGAACCTGAGTCTCCTAACTTCAAGGCAGCAGTGCTACCCACTGTGCCACCGTGCCGCCCTCTTGTGTTTTATAAATAAATTAATTTATTTATGTATTGTGAAGTAAATAACATCCATCCCCTTTATCACATCTCTGACCTGTGCCCCTTATAATTTGCAGTATGAACACTGGCCACTGCATAATCCAATTGTACGGTTTCAAAATATTTATACCAAACAGCTGGACCAAAACTAAACTGACACTTAATTAATCGGTTTCTGTTAACAGATTGCATGCAGCACACTCTTTTCTGCAAGGCTGTGCAAGAGAAGCATGTATTTTAATGACCTGGTACATTTACTTCTTGCCTTACACCCAGTACTGTTGTTGCAATAAGAAGACGACGACAGGTAATTTTATTTCAACAAAATAAGAATTGCATTAGGTTACTCATAACATACATTACTTTTAACATGTTACTATGGTTGAACTTAATTGTACATTCAGTTCATCAACATAAAATGTAACTATTTCTGATATATTGAAATAAATTATTTCAGTCTGGAAAAGGAATAATGTGACTGCTCAAGCATTTGCCTCAGGAAATTGATCTTTGTGGATGCTTCTACATATGGCTGCTAAAAGCGTGTGCAAAACTAAACATGTGAACAAAATGCAACAGACATTTGGATACTACAAATTCCTTAACTGTAACCTGTTTAAGTGTTTACGTGACCAGATAACCGAGTTGTTTGCTGAGAAATCTACCTCTATTAACCATAGTTTCCATAACCGAAATAAGGGGCTACACAGAATTTTAGAAAGCAGGTTTCTGTGAATAATCAGGTTATTAAGGCGGATGTAAACGCGCTTATTGCTTTTCACATAATTTGCCATTATACAGCACTGGTTATTATTGGTTTCTATTTAATCATAAACTTTTTTTTTTTACTCTACATTAAAATATGAAAACCTTTTTTCTTACCCATCACTACAAACTATATGGTAGCATATAAAAAATATTTTTGGATGGAGTATACCTTTAATACATTTTTATCTTTTATGACTTATTTTCTAAATGTTTGGATGACACCTACAAGAGGAAATTTGTGTGTAACTGCTGTCCTTCCAGAAATGATAATGCCTACATTTGTATGTCACATTTTTGGGAAAAGATTTTAATTCTGCCAATTCACTACTCAAGAAGAAAATTAACTCTTTTGAAGTGGACAACATAGTAAAGATAAACCCCCACCCCCCCCCCCATAAACTAGTAATACAAAAAATTCAGGTCTATAAAGCTCTACAATCTCCAGAGGTTTCCTAGCAACTATTTCAACTGTCCAATGGAATCTGGGTTTACCTCTATGACACTGCTGTCAACTGGCATGGTTGTACTGACCATATGGACGTTGGGTGTGGACGTGGATCTTTGTCTCTGGGAAAGAGTTCCCTCTGTGGCCGGGTAAGGTGTGATGTAATTAAAGGCATGGGGGGTTGAATGCCTGTGTAGGGAGCTGAAATGACAAATAAATTTATGGATAAATTAAGAAAAAAACACAAGAAAAAATAATGCTGGTGCAATGAAATTAGCAGTATCTAATATGTTAAACCTTAATGCAGCTATGCATCACCCCCAGTTTTAGAACACCCACCAAGCTATGCTTTTTGTGCCAATGAAGCCAACAAAACTCATTTGACCACCTGTAAATTTTATAGAATTCTGAGACCACCACTAAGACCAAAGTGAAATGTCCTCAAAGAGGTTTATACATATCATGCTATCCAGATACGGTTGCTAACAGTAATCAATAGTGCTATGACTCAAAAATAACTGCAGAAAAGGCAAATAGTGGCAAAAATAAAAACTTCTCAAAGATGCAAAATAATGAACATTCACTACTGATATTCTAAAAGAAATAAGCCAATTTAAGCTTACAACATTAAAGCAAAACTCTCTTTAACATTATTTTTTTTTCCACAGACTACCATCAGACAATTTCTTCTCAAGAGTTCATGGCAAATGGAAGATGAGGCTTTACCTGCCTGTGAAACGGGAACTGCAATCTCTTGTTCGCCGCGGGTTTGGGGTAGGCAATGTCATTGATCCAGCTTCATTTGGATTTGGGAATAAGCTACAGAACAGACAAAATTTAATAAGATAACTGGAAAATAATCCACCCTAGGCTGGCCAGTATAGATGTTAACAATTGGCTTGCATCTATACAGAATCATTGTCTGTATCCTTAATCCAGCGAAGACAGCTGGGATGCCATGACTTTTATTGGTTTATTAGTAGTGTCTGCAGAGATTTCATTAGCTGTACAAGATATGTTCCGTCTGTATCTGGGGCAACACTTTCTCCATAGTAAATGTAGAATGAAGTTGTGCTGGTAACATCTATTCTGCTGCCTCATTCTTCACTGAAACATAAGACTTGATTTAGCTGCTGAATAACAAATATTTACTAGATATCTAAAATATTTTCCTATAAAAACAAATTAGTTGCATCTTGAAGGTTGGCTGTAGACCTTTTCACTGGCTCCATGGCATTACATTAGAAAACAAGACAGCTATAATTAAGGAAATATTAATAATAATAATAATTCATTACATTTATATAGCGCTTTTCTCAGTACTCAAAGCGCTATCCACACAGGGAGGAACCGGGAATTGAACCCACAATCTTCCACAGTCTCCTTACTGCAAAGCAGCAGCACTACCATTGCGCCACCTGTGAGGACAGCCATTACATCTTGCCTGAAGATGGGGCCTGAGTTGCCTCGAAAGCTGGCATATTGTAATCTTTTTAGCCAATAAAAGGTGTAATTTTGCATGACTTCTCAGTACAGCCATTATAAGATTAATTAAAAGGAAGAGATGGAACTGAATGTCTTAGAAATTTCAAACATACCCAGATAAGGACGTAGTTTATACTCAACCACCTAAAAGAAAAGACCAGTGCCAAACAGCAGTTCAATCATTTAAAAGTGCCAACACTAACATGCAAGTGCCAGGCATCTGCATATGGCTAATTACATTAATTAATATATGGCTTGAAGTTCTATGTTTGAAATATAGTATGCCAAGGGACAAGACAAGGAAACCAAACAGAGAAGTCTACATAAGGAGTAAATATTATAAAATGAAGTTACTTACAGAAGCTGACGGATGTTGCTCCAATCTACACACATTGTTGGGACCCTTGTACTGCAGTGCTCATGAAATTTGTAGCCACATGTCTGACAACGGAAGCCATTCAACAAAAACTTCTGACAGATGTCACAAAAGGCTGGCTTCAAAAACGTTTTACGAACCTGCTCCAAGTTCAAAAACAAATAATAATGTTTTCCTTATGATCCCACCACCCAATATGTATATACTTTTAAAACGAAGCAAAAGCCTGTTTAATGTTATTTAGAGTCAAGGACACCCAGGTCCCACGCTGGTAGCACCTAGCTTAAGGCAGGAATTGCCCATATATGGACATCAGTCAATAACAGAGCCTACTCTTGCACACAATGACAAAGACCAAATTTTTAATCACCAACTAATCTTCTGCATGCCATGTTGTGATGTGGGAGAAAAACTAGAGTACTCATAGATAAACACAGATAAAGGAGAAAATTCCACACAGACAACAATTAAGCATAGGATTCAGATCTAAAATGCTTGAAAGATAAGGCTGCATGTCTAACAACTGTTAGCACTACCAACAGTGGTTAACCATTCCCCTTTCAAATGTTACCAACTGAATTTCACCATTTTTTCTTTTTTTAAATACACCAAGGCAAACGTGAACAGACTAATGGGAAACTAGTATAAATTTCAAGAGGTTAACATACTTACAAAATTGTGTGTAGTAAGAGGCACATGATCTAAAACGTCCACCAACAGTTCCTCACCAATTAAAGAAGTGGCATCTGTTGTCCAATCCATGCGGGATTTTTTGCTAAAACAAGTAATCAACCAAGTTCAAACAATGACTATTAAGTAATCTTTTATGCCTGAGTTACCATTCCCATTTACCAGCACACAACCTAGCTTATGTAAATAAATAAGGTTGAAACTTTGAACTTTCACAGTTAAACTTTAAAACTTTCAAGGCAGTTAGTCACCTTCTTTGGCCATGTAGCAGCCGGAAAACAGCACAGCACTCAGGCTGCAGTCCTCGAACCTTTAGAGCTTTGATGAGGCAATCATGAAGGGTCATGCCAGGTCGCACATTAACCTGTAAGTCAAAAAGTGAGGAAAAGCAATGGGAATGCTTGGAATTTCATTTTTAATAATCACATCTTCAGACTCAAGTGCACCTACCACTGTGCGCTGCTGGTTGGGCAGATAGACACGAATAGTACTGCTTGCCCGGCTTTGATCACTGATTTTCCCATCTTCTGAAGAGCGTCTCTGGAAACCAAAGTCCTGTGCAAAAGTGGGGGTTGCACAAGAGGGACTGTCGAAAACAGAATCCTTAAGCCCAAACCCATTGCTCAGGGTCTTCCAAGCACCTTGAATTTGCTCCATGAAATCAGAAATGCCAACTTGAAAAATCTAGTAAGATAAGAGAACAAGAATTTTTAACAAGAAAAAGAAATATGATGGGCCACTGAGTGATATAATAAACAAATTTTATATAAATGAAAAACATACTTAAGAAAACCCTAACATTATACAAATTCACTTGGATCGCTTCCCCAAGACCAATAAACTAAATTGCCTGCCTTGTTTCCTTATGTTCACTAAAAAAAAAAACTATATATCTCTATAACACAATTCTGTGTCCTTCACCAGTACTGAATCCACTATTACGGTATCTGCAGCTTTTCCCTCCTCCATCAAAAAACTGTGATTAAAGCAGCAGTACCTACTATGGTTCTCTTTCATAAGAAATACTTAACTTTACGCAAATATACGGGGTTGGGGGTGGGGTGGGTGAATGTGTATAGTAATAATATTGCCCTTGGACAATTCCAGTAAAATTAATTCATACATTGGTGATATCAAACTATTCCTGTGTGAGTATGAGATAGGACTGGGCAATATATTGAGATTTCAATTGAACTTTTAAGAAAAATCAATAAGCAAAAGCTAATATCATGATGTTCAATATTTTAATTTTATTTTCCACAAGTTTAATGTTAAATAACATCAGCAAAACCTCAAGTGCTCTTTCTAAGCATGACTACATTGACTAACCCCATGTTACCTGGTGTTGATGAGCATGAGGAAAAAAAAGTAGCTAGGATCAGCAATGGAAGAGTTAAGAACAAATAAGGGTTGGTCTGCTAATTGAAAATTGTTTGTTTTTACTCAGAAAAACAGATCTAGCAGCAAAATAGCCAAAGATTAATTACATACATTACTGTGTATAGGGAGGCCATCTAGCTAGGTGTTGGTGTCTACAATATATCCTCCTGCCTCCTCAAGAAAACAGGTTCAAGGAAAGGTTCATGGAAAATTCCATGAATGTTCATTGTACCGTTACGTACTGTATAACTGGACAAGCTGCAGGTGGAAAGACATAACAACTGCAGTGCCTTACCGTAACTGAAAAACAAACTTTTGCCTAATGTACTTTAAAAGTACTAGTACTGTTTCAGTGGTCAGATAACTACACTAACCACTAACTCACACCAGAAGTGACACATTGAACAGTGTCAGCTGTCATCCATCCATTTTACACCATCTCCACTCTATACTGAAATACTACATGCAGGAATAAAAGCAGCACCACAATGTTATTTTTGCTTTGAGATGATTAACTGCAAATGCTTACTTGAGCAAGGCCTAGAAAAAAAAAAATCCAGATCTACAGAATGTTTAATGAAGAAAAAGGAGCACCAAGTGGGTACGTTATTCAGTTTTGGTGGAGTAATAGTGACAAACCCATGTTAGGATACAAAGTTAAGGTGTTGTAGAACAGGCACCAACCATTAGGCATATTATAGCCAATGAGAGACGGACATCTGCTCTCACGTGCCAAGGTATTAGTGCTTTTGTCTCATTAAATGATGCTCTGAAGCTTGTTGCTGATTTGTAAGATGTTTTATCAGGAAAACAATCTAACAGTTTCTTTGTTATCAATGGCAATCAATAATTGATTATTTACATAAGAGATGGACTTTCCATTGTTGACAATTTGAACCAAGTGATTAAACACGTAAATACACTATGCATTTGTACACCAATTCAAACAAACTCTTACTCGCAAAATGCAAACCAGCAACCTGACAACCTCTTCTGGTGTGGGATTCAATATGGTAGATGCCATGTTTTGATTGCCGGGGAGACAAGAGGATTAGGGTCAGGGGCAGAGGACATACTATTGAAATTATGCAATTACTACAGCTAACTTGCTGCAGTCAGTCTGGATGCTTGAGCGGAATCAGGTGGCATGAGATAAACTCCTGCTTGGACAGTGCAATGAACGCTGTTGCTCTTGCTACCCAGTCTCCTCAAGTGTCATTTCACATTTTTCAGTATTTGCAAAAGACCAAAGCCTCTCAGGCTGCTGGGAAGAAAAGAAATGGGCTTTCAAAAATGTACACTTGCAAAAAAAGCATGTAGCAGCTGGCGTCATGGTAATGCTGCCACTAGTACTGGCTGTATCATCTCATCTAGTCTTTCTGTAGTACACAAACCATCAGTAAGCCAGTCCATTTGGAAAGGGCATTGTGCTCTCCGATCAGTTTTGCAGAAGACTCTCACAAGGGAAGCAACTCTGTGTGGCGGTGCCATCAATGGCTCACCTATCCCTGTCACTTTCCCAAACAGAATTTGACATACATTATTAGAACTGAAAGGGATGCCACTTAATTTAACCCCAGGTTAATTTTTTGTATACAGACATGGCATTTCAGAGGAGTTTAAGGCTGACATATAGTTAGGTCTCATAAGTATCTGGACAGTGACATAATTTTCCTTTTTTTTGGCTCTCCACACCACCACAATGGATTTGAAATTCACATGATTGCTTAATTTCAAATACATTGTGGAGGCGTACAGAGAGAATAATTAAGAATATTGTGTCACTGTCCAAATACTTATGGAAGTAACCGTAATTGGCTTAACAACAAAATATGTATTATGCAAAGAAAAAGTAATTTATTCATATAAATAATGTGAAACAGCTAGGGTACCATTGCATTAATCTCACACTGCCCTGTTTGTATTTTGTGCTTTTTTTAAATTCATAAGCAACATTAAATAAACGTAGGTGAGACCTTCTACAAGGTAGTCCACATTAATGCTATACAAACAAATGATGATACGAGTTTGATGTGAATCTTTTGCAATAAAAACATACTTGCTTACTTAACAAATTACTTTGATTAATTCCTTGGACTCATCATGAAAGCAAAGTATTGCTAGATAGTCAGGGCAGATTTCTTACTAGCTAACCATTTGCACAACTGTGCTTTCCTACATTAAACACAGATATTTTTGCACCTTGTCACAATGCATGACAATTAGCAATCTTGGCTTTTCCTGCTAAACTGGTGATTCAACCTCAAATGCAAGGGATGCACGAAGAAAATTACATCAGATTTGGAGATACGCCCCTGCGCATGACACATGTAGAAATTTTTTAAGTAGCAGAGAAACTGCAGTGAATGCAAAATGGTAAATTTCAAGGAGAGGCTGGTTATAGGAGTGTCAGAATGATAAACGAAGGGCTGAATATAACATAACAGGTCATCAAAATGCAAAGAAGAAATACAAAAACATTTGAAATGAATCTGTTCATCATGTAGCTCCCCTTCTCACTAGAATATTACACTCACTCTTCGTTCATTGGTCAATAGGTCAGACACCATTCACCATCTCCTTTTCATCCTATTAAATTCAGTAATAGCTGGCACAACTCTTCTTCCATCAGCAGAATCTCACATCCTCTGCTGTGACATTATTAGGTATGCAACACTGACCAAACACTGCGACTTATTGACTAGGAGAATATCAATGTGGCACTCGAACAGGCTGCAACAAATATAAGGGTGAGGATATACTTAACACTATATGACGTCTACACATGTGGACACTGCCGCTACGTGAGCAGTGTACTGTCTGTATTTGCAGGCATACTTTATGTAAATCTGGAGGATTCCACCAGGTGGCAGTGCGAGACATCATCATGGTAAGAAAACAACAGCCGGTTTCATTGTGTTGTATGCTGATGGAAGAAAGATGTTGAAGATAAAAATTTTTTGCATTCTTATGCTGTTGCAAAGGTGCAAAAAAAGTCAGCAACAGTGACACAGAAGATGGTATGTGAGACCTTTAAATGTACCACATCATTATGATGGGGAATATGCAACACTTGTATTGCCTAGATGAGAAATGGATGACAAAAAACACCTCAAATACTTTCATATATCAGCAGGTAAGTTTAATGATTTGCTTCACCACATCAAACCATTCATCAAACATGAAAGCATGCACATTGATCCTGTTAGCAATTTGATGCCAGCTGTTCTGATGCGCATGACTAGCACTATGGGGTTGTTAATAGTAAACAATGATGCTGACGTCATGTACCAAAACTTGAACACACATGCCACCCAAATTTTTGCTGGTACTGCAACTCTTGATCGTGTCACGTTAGTCTCAGAGGATGTGTCAAAAGTGTGGTGGGAACAAATAGAAGCCATGATGCATGTGTGTAAGCATTCAGAGTATCTAGTATAAACGCGGCCTAAAGGTTTTTTGGTCTCTCACCGCACGCATGCTTTGTGGTGTGGCCTGTGTGCTGGATTCACACAGTATGTATAAGTATTTCACCTACTTTTTGTAGCTGTTTTCATGGGCTTGCTGTCCCGAGAAGGACTTGCGCAACCAGCCATCAGTACTAGACTGAAACTAATACAATGGTGCAGATGCTAGTGATTTTGATGGCTAATACCACTAGAAATTTTTTTTAACTGTTGCTGTTTGTTCTTAGCACTTTTTGCCAATACAACTGTCACCTAAAAAAGAATAAAAAAAAAAGTACAAATATATATTTAAAATGCAGAATTGTTAACCTAAATTAGAATATATTTGAATATTTACTTATTTTTAAATGAAATATTCAATTTTTATTTTTTGGCAAAACTGACAGCCCTAATGCAAATACATATTTTGGAACAATTACAAATATTGCAAATCATAAAACATTATATGTGTTATATACATATGTATATGTATCTGTGACTATTGTGGTATTATATCAAAATAGACTTGGTATTTCCTAATATAAAAGTAAACAGCGAGGGAGAACTGACAGATGCCAATGCCAACAAGGCAGGCAAATATGTTAAATGCAATACATAGATATTAAACAAAAAAGGCTGGAAAAAACAAGTTATTTGCTGTTGCTGTTTGTTTGAGGCACATCTTTTCATGAAATTGTTACATTTTGAAAGAGAAAAAACTATTATTATGACAAAATATAATACATTTTAGACACTGTATAGTAAATGCATATATACAAATATATATGGTTCTGATCTTCAATTTTTAAAAACTGTACTCAAAAATTATATATTTGTATGTTACTTATTCCATGTAGTTTGTAAGTCATGGCTGAGAAAAATTTTTAGTCTCATATTTTCATGCAGAAAACAGAGAAAAAATGTTACTGACATAATAGAATGCAGAAGGAGCCGGTGTTGTACAATAACAAACAATGTGAAAAACATCCATGAAGAAAAAAAAAATGTAATGTACTCATATCATATAATTCCCAAGTCTGTTAATCAGTTGTATGCTTAAAATGGGCAAAAGGTGCATGCTTTTTTGCTAAAATATTGTTATTTAGTTATTCCATAAAATATCAGTACACACAATCAACAAACCTAAAACCTCATCAGAAGGACTTTTTGAACTGAAGACCCACCTCTTCCCCTCATTCGTTGGTCAAGACTTCTGTCTGCTTATGATTTCAAGGAATAATGAAATAACAGAGAGGAAGCAGTGATTTTAGTTACATGGCCCCTAAACTATGGAATGGTCTTCCTGCTACTATAAGAGATGCTCCTTGGGTCTCAGCTATCAGATCCTGGCTGAAGACTCACTACTTCAGTTTAGCATATCCTGACAAAAGCTGCTGATCAACTGTACATACTGCTCCTCAGTTGTTAGTCATTAGCACTAAAACATAAGTAATATGATAGTTATAATGTGTTACTTACCCTTGCCTATTCTGTTTCTCTTCTCAGTATTCAAATGTGGCACTTGGTGCCACTGCCCTACTGTTTTGCCTGCCAAAAGTAAAGTCGTCTCTGATGGGGGAATCGCTTGAATTGTAAGGTAGAGGGGTCCTGTCATCGGATTGGCTGGCCCAGCGTTGACTCAGCTGTGGAATGGCCAATAGGGGAGGCAGCTTGATAGTATTATGTAATATCATCTACTGCTGAATTCTGGTCTGTACTTGTAATATTCTATTGCACTATTATATTGTATTGAGGATTACTTATGTTCTGTTCTGTGTATTGTATTGTATTTAACCCCCCTCCCTTTTTGACTCCCACTGCACGCCCAACCTACCTGGAAAGGGGTCTCTCTTTGAACTGCTTTTCCCAAGGTTTCTTTCATTTTTTTCCCTATAACGGTTTTTTGGGAGTTTTTTCCTTGACTTTGGCTGTCAAAAGGCAGGGCCTGTTAAAGTCCATTGTGGCACTCCTTGTGTGATTTTGGGCTATACAAAAATAAACTGTCTTGTCTTGTATGGTATGGTATTGTAAATAAAAAATAATAATAGCAAAAATGTGTATCCTTTTATCAGTTTTATTTAGTTTGACTTCATGTTCACAAGGCTGTCAAGTTGCAGTTCAATGGATTCCTAAAAATGTTCAGAATTTAAATGAATACATTTTTTAATTCATAGTCTCTTTTTTTGATTATATAATTTTTTAAAATTTGTTTGAACATTTACATGAACTCTGTCGATGTAATCAAACATTTAACTGAATATAAAAGGTAACAAATGATTACATAAAAATGTAATACATATTTTAGAAGTGCTATAGGCCACCCATGACAAAGAAAAAACTGTAAGCAAACATGCAAATCAGATAACCTCAAATCATAAAATATACTATCAATGCAGAAGTTTGTTCCTTATAATGGTCTTATCCAATATCCAAAATCTTAAAAAATTACAAAACTAATGTCAAGGAAAATAGGGTAAAGGAAATATGAAAGTTGTACAGGAATACAATGCACTGGATTAAGTATAACTCAGATCAGGCAGTAGTATTTATTATTATGTTATGACAAATTAAATTTAACTTGCAAGAAAAAATTGATAAAAAATAATTATTTAATTTATGAAAATAACACACTAGATCTTATGGTACTCAGGGGTGTAACATTCTATACAAATTAAATCCAGGATTCAGTCAAGATCATCATTTGTTTGACACAGCTGGCAATGGGTCTGACAGAAAACATTCTCACTTTCAAAAACAGCACAATTACCGAATCATATATGGTTCTACAGCATCTTTAATGAAAACAACACTTAGACGTTTACTTGTTTAAATAAATGCTAATATTATTTCAGAGAAAAGTTCATAAATAAAATTGCTAGTAAACAAAGCTGGGACTAGGTTGTAACAAACTCCAACATACACAGAATGAAAGATAGCAGATGAAAAATTGTGTAGAAAATACACACACGACTAACTGTTCGTAAATAGCAGATGCCTGCAATAAACACAGCTGCTGAATATCATTTATTAAATAAAGAGAGAAGTCAGATAAAGATCTAGCTGATCACGCTATGTAACAAATGGATGTTTATACTAGTATGTATATATGGACAATTTTCACAATATTTGCCAGTGTCCAGCACTGGTCACCTGTTAATCTAATTTAGGAGAATCTATTTTATGCACTTTCTCAATAAAAATGTGAGATTAAAAATTTTTCTTGGCCACCACTACAAAGTACAATGTGGTAAGTAGCATACAGTCATATAAAAAAGTTTGGGAACCCCTCTTAATTCTTTGGATTTTTGTTTATCATTGGCTGAGTTTTCAAAGTAGCAAGTTCCTTTTAATATATGACATGCCTTATGGAAATAGTACTATTTCAGCAGTGACATTAAGTTTATCGGATTAACAAAAAATATGCAATATGCCATTCCAGAACATTGTACTTCTCCCTCTGCATGAATACCTTTGTAGATTTCGAACTGTGTTTTGGGTCATTGTCTTGTTGGAATATCCAATCCCTGCGTAACTTCAACTTCATGACTGATGCTTGAACATTATCCTGAAGAATTTGTTGATATTGGGTTGAATTCATCTGACCCTCGACTTTAACAAGGGCCCCAGTCCCTGAACTAGCCACACAGCCCCACAGCATGATGGAACCTCCAACCAAATTTGACAGCAGGTAGCAGGCGTTTTTCTTGGAATGCAGTGTTCTTCTTCTGCCATGCAAAGCGCTTTTTGTTATGACCAAATAACTCAATTTTTGTCTCATCAGTCCAAAGCACTTTGTTCCAAAATGAATCTGGCTTGTCTAAATGAGCATTTGCATACAACAAGCGACTCTGTTTGTGGCGTGAGTGCAGAAAGGGCTTCTTTCTCATCACCCTGCCATACAGATGTTCTTTGTGCAAATTGTGCTGAATTGTACTGTAGAATGATATACAGATACACCATCTGCAGCAAGATGCTCTTGCAGGTTTTTGGAGGCGATTTGTGGGTTGTCTGTAACCATTCTCACAATCTTGCGCATATGCCGCTCCTGTATTTTTCTTGGCCTACCAGACCTGGGTTTAACAGCAACTGTGGCTTTCCATTTCCTGATTACATTCCTTACAGTTGAAACTGACAGTTTAAACCTCTGAGAGAGCTTTTTGTAGCCTTCCCCTAAACCATAATACTGAACAATCTTTGTTTTCAGATCTTTTGAGAGTTGCTTTGAGGATCCCATGCTGTCACTCTTCAGAGGAGAGTCAAAGGGAAGCACAACTTGCAATTGACCTCCTTAAATACCTTTTCCCATGATTGGACACACCTGTCTATGAAGTTCAAGGCTTAACGAGCTAATCCAACCAATTTGGTGTTGCAAGTAAGCAGTATCGAGTAGTTACATGCATTCAAATCAGCAAAATTACAAGGGTACCCACATTTTTGTACAACCAGTTTTCCACATTTGATTTCACTTCATACAACTAAATACTGCTTCACTAAAAATCTTTGTTCGGAAAACACCCCAGTACTCAGATGTTCCTAGGAAATGAAAGACATACCACTGTTATCTTTTTTGTTGAAAGTAAATTTTTATGTAGGCTGAAAGGGGTTCCCAAACTTTTTCATATGACTGTATAAAAAATCATCTTTGGATGGAGTATTTCTTTAAATTAAAAACTCCATTTATTTGCTTTTGTTTAGTATGAAATACCACAGTTCAAAAGCCTGTATCAAAAGTCGAAAGCCCTCATTTTCAACAACAGTGAAAAGTTTCATATCTTTGCAGATAAAAACTGCTATAACTTGTTATTGTTTGGGCAAGAAGCTAACTGAATGGAAGCTTGGAGGTATCTGCTGTCTCCAGTGTAGACTGTTTAGGCTCTACTCATTTGGATGTCGACTGAGATTACGTTTATGGATGATGTTGTGATAAATGATTTCTCAAATTTGTTGCATTACAACAGTACTTAACTTCTGAGTTGCATAGCTCACATATGGCTTTGCATTTACCCAGTTGTTCTTTATTGACGCACCGTTTAAATCTGTACCAAGTCCATATATGTGATTTAAGTGTTGAAGGCGTCAATGAGATAAGGAGAGTGCATTTTCTGTAGAAAGCTTTAACAGCTGCATTAGCGACAGATACTGGATCAAACACCAAAAACACAAATAAGCAAAAAACTACATATATCAATTGGGCAGAATAGAGAGTCACAAGGTTGATCTTAAGACTTTAAGAATCAATATCAAATTGTTTAAATGAAAAACTGATTAATCTAAAATCAATATTTTAACCCAGGTAATGAGTCCACTGTGCCAAAAAGGAACATTTGCAATATGTAAGACAGCAACTGTTTTTCTACTAAATTAATCAAACATTTTGCTTTCTGTGCAACACAGCTACAATTAAAAACTCTCTTTGTCACTTAATAAAAAAGTGTCCTTCTACTTTAGAACTTATGTTTTCAAAAACAGAAACTATGCTTTCCTATGATTCAAATTCTCACTGTATTCAAAAAGATGGGAGCTTTTTATTTCAGCTCACAGCCTCTGCAAACACTGCAGTACTTGCAAGCATCTAAGGTAGCAAGTTATGGAAATTAGAAAAAAGAGAGTCTTGAATAAAACACACATCAGAACATACAGAAGCAAACTGAGCTAAAAGGTATCTGCATAGGTATGGGACACTCAAAGATAACTGCAGATTGTGGCATTTCTATATATATTTTTCATGTCATGTTGGTGAGCATGCACTGGTACGACACGTTGCCACATCCACCGCATGACGATACAGCTTGGGATCCCGACTGGCAAATCCCCAGGCAGACACACGGTCCAGTCCCCACCCTCCAGAAATGACCATCTATCTGCCACAACCAGGTATTACATGGGTGTCCCTTTTGCCTAGTCCAGGCATTCGGGTCCTCAACAATGAGGATCCTGTGAGTCAGGTCACCCTTGGGGAATCACACCACATGGCCATAGCACCATAACTGACACTCCCTCACAATGCAAGTAATGTGTCTTATTCGGGATTCGGGGTTCAACACAAAGTCAAAGCTGCTTTACCCCAAGGATTCTTGAAAGAGAAACAGTACCGAAAGAGTCCAGTCTTCATCTCAGGTCAATGGATAGCATTCAAATCTTGTAATCATATAACAAAACAGAAAGCATCAGGACTCTAAAGACTTTTGCAAAGATATCACGCAACCTCATCACCCAATCTCCCAGTCCGTCATAGGAAGAGTCACCACAGAAATGAATGTCACTACCAAAGTAAGTAAACCCCTCAATGAGGTTGACACTCTCTCCACAGACCGACACACTTCTGATGGCTGTACCCAAGAGTTCATTAAAAGCCTGGATCTTGGTTTTTATCCAGGACACAAGTAAGCTCAGACACTCAGATTCCTTACTCAGTTCCTCGAGAGCCTCAGCATTGATCACAGCATTGTCGGTAAAGTCAAGAGCAGTGAATCTTTCTTTACCAACAGATACCACACAACCACTGGACTCCACAACCCTGCCTAACACCCTGTCCATGCAAGCATTGAACAGGATAGAAACAAGAACACATCCCTGATGAACCCCAGAAACAACTAGAAAAAGATTTTCTGGCTATATTATGCACAGGACTCACAGTACCAGTATATAAGCCGGCCATGATATCCAGCAGCTTCGGGGGGACACCACAAAGTCTCTGGATATCCCACAAGGCAGCTCAAACAATTCAGTCAAACACTTTATAAAAATCGACAAAGGCTGCAAAGAAACTCTGCCAACATTTGCGTTTGCGCTCCATGATAACTCTCAATGCCAGGATGCAGTTGATGGTGTACTTCTTAAGCATAAAACCAGACTGCTCCGGTTGCTGGTAGGTGATCACGGATCCTATTAATGATGACCCTAGCAAGAACCTTACATGGCACTGAAAGCAGGGTTATCCCACTCTAGTTGCCGCAATCCAGGCAATTGTCCTTCCCTTTGCAGATAGGGATGACAATTCCCATTTTCCAGTCAGTTAGGATGATACACATATCCCAAATGGAAGCAAAGATTGCTTACAATGCCAGGAGGACAGCCTTACCACCAGTACCACCACAGACCCCTTCAGCCTTCCCTACCCTCAGCTGGTTCACCACCTGTGCAATCTCAGTTAGACTGGTTGGTTCACAGCTAATTGGAGGATCAGCCTCAAGAACTGTGGACTTACAGATGTCCAACATCCTAGCCAGAGGATCAGCTTTAAACAGCTGTTCAAAGTAGCCAGCTCAGCAGGTCACAACTGTAGTGTCATCCATAAGGACAGTTCCATCACCCACCCTGACTGTGACTCTCTTTTTTTCAGGGATAACATATACTAATGTGAGAATAAAACTTCATTCTGTGCTGTCAACATTCCATACACAGAAGTCTACTTGTTCAGTAACAGAAAGCACTATGCAAATTAAAATAGAAAAGTGAGATTATTTGTTCAATCTGTTCCAATACTACAGGTATGTGCCAAGGTCTCAAACATTAGTAAACTTGTAACATGTTTCAACTGTGATAATTTTGCCTCCTCAGCCAGATCAAAAAGGAAAGCTGTCAAAGGTGAAGAAGAGTTAGATTGGGTATGATATTCTACTGACACCATCTGTAAATGTGCTATGAATGGAGAAATACAAGTACCTACTACCAGTGTTCTGGCAAATACTCACTTGCCCATTTATTTTTTATTAGGTCAAGCAGTAATGACATACTGTCGACTGTCTGACTTATCTTGCATTGTGGTCTGCAGCTTACATCCATGCACAAAAGCCAGATTTTATTCCACAAAAGCCAAATTTTATCACACAATAGACACATTTCAAGAATAATCTCTATGAAGTCTAAAACTGATATATAGCCGAAAGCCAAATTTGAATGAGTATTCTTAAATAAATAGAAGTTTGTAAATTAAAAAAAAAAAATCTTACATTCTCTAGCTCCAACATACATGGAGGCGTAGATGCATGTACAAGGAGGTCCACCACACATAAACCCCCTGCTTTAGACCATACTGTAACGTAAGCAGGGACATTAACCAACTTCACTTTGTTCTGGTCCAGTGCAGTGGATTTTGTTATTCTGCCCACCTCTGGATTAAATAGCTTTGCAGCTTTTTAATTCTTCATTTAAACCACACCCTTGTGCTTGGCCCGATTTCAGTTCCTCTGGCTATGTGCAAAACAGAATGAAAAGAACATACAGAATACCAAGTACTGTAGACCAGTGCATCATGTGACAAACAAATCACAAATAAGCAGATAAAACAATTAAAGACATATCTCCAAGTACATTCCACATAAACAGCACATTACTATGTAGCAGAACAGCTGAAGCTACAAGAACTGAGTAACATATATTTATAGATTTTATGAGATTACATTAGAAAATAATTCAAATTTTCCAAATAAGACAGTTCATTTCAGAATTTAGTTAGGTAGACAAAAGACAAATGAATTTAAAAAATTAAGGATGGAATGTGGACAGATTTTCTTTATTTTGTTTAATATATTTAGAAAATTATTTATTGTTGCAGTATTTAATGAAATTCCTTTTCAGTACATTAGCAGCAATTTGATCACAAAAAAATCACTAGAACTGTCTAATCAGCCCAAAAAAACTTGGCAATTCTACTCTCATAATTTTTCAAAATAAGTCCAAAATAGATCCACAAAGCACTTTGTTACTTACTCTAATTATCTATGATTTTCAGTGTGAAGGAAAAATATTGTAACATTTGTGTGAAATTAAACCTTAACCAGTTTCCATTGTGTTCATTAGAACTTTAAAAAGACTTAAGACAGAACAAAGCTTGCCAGTCCTATTCACTTAATTCCTCCAAAATAGCATCAAGTCAAGGTCCCTAAACTCCTACTGTCTACCACATAAATAGGTAACTTATTCTATGTGTCTACGGTTTTCAGTGTGAAGAAAATCTTCCTAAAGATTTGTAAAATTTACCCGTAACAAGTTTCCAATTGTGTGAACCTTGTTCTTGTTGAACGCATCATAAAGTAACAGACTTGATCCACTGTACTAATTCCATTGAAAGTTTTGAACACTTCAATCATTTCACCTCTTAATCTTTTTTTTTTTTTTTGCTTAAACTGAAAGAGCACAGCTATTTTAATAATTTCTCAGAAATTGTCCCCTATAGTCCTGGAACAAGCCTTGTGGCTCTTCTCTGGACGTTTTCTAAAGCTTCTATGGTTTTTTGTAGCCTGGAGACTAAGGCCAGGTTTATACTTCACGCGAAACAGCGTGTGCTCCTACAGACACTACTGCTACTCAAGTGGTGTCCTGTTTATACTTGCGTGTGGACTTTATGAAAATCACCAGGTGGCAGTGCAAGAGAATATCACAGTGATAACACCTTGCCACAATATCTCTGAAAAGGATATTTAATGATTACAACCATCAATCCAAGGATATACCCATTCCAGCAAGCAATGGGCGCAAGACAGAAACAATCTCTGGACAGGACATTAGCTCATTGCAAGGTGAAATTAAGCACATACACACTAGCATCATTTTAGCGCCACCAAATCCCAAAATCTTCATGTCTTTGGAAGGAAACAGAAGCACACTGTGGAAACCCACTATGAAAACTTGCAAACTCCAGGCAGGGAACACCAGGGATGTGACTCCCTGTGAGTCAGCAGCGCTACCACCACGTGTAATTATTAACAGTATTCATTATTTAAATGAAGTTAACGACTTATGTGTAAAATGTAATATACATATTTTAATGCATTTCATCATGAAAGTGATGTCAAGTATAAATATAAGGATTCTAAATGTGCAGAGAGCTGGAATATACATTTAATGTGTTCTGTGTGGTGACTGCTGCTTGCCATTGCCATCAGTTCAGGAGGAAGCAGCAAAAGCACATTGGCGATTAACAACTAGATTGGTTTTAATGTGACGTTTACGACATTCTACTATAATGACAAAATAACTACAAGGTTAAAGTGGACATTTCGATGTTAAAGCTGAAATTTCCACTTTAATCACAAAATAGACCTTTTCACTGTGTCTTTAATTTTTTTTCTCCGTGGATCAAATACACTGTCATATATTCTGATGCTGTTGTCAAGGTGCAAAAAAAGGCGACACAGAAGATGGTATGTGAGACTTTTAAAATGTATCGTGTCATTACTTTGGGGAATATGTGACGTTTGAATATAAAAGCACCACAAATGCTTTTGTATGTTGGCATTTTGCTTCACCACATCAAACCATTCATCAAACATCCAAGCACACACATCAATCCTGTAGGTTCCGCAAAGCAGCTTTCTGTCAAACCAGTAAACCCCCGATTCTCTAAAGAATCGCAAATCCAAGAATGGCAATTACTTTCTGTTCCCTCCAATCTTTGCAGGGATGAAAAATCATGGAGGGTGGGAGCGTCCTGGGAAAGTTTTCATTTAATTAAATAAATATACTTGTACTAAAGCTGTTTCTTTTTGGAGCCGTGACTCCTTTGGTTCTGGTGTTTCAGAAGCGCGTTGTAGGCGCCTTCGTTCATTGTTTTTATCTATTCAGTCTCGTTTTTGTTTTTCTATGGGTGTGTTGTTAGCTAGAAGTCGTTTGCTGATAGGAATCATAATTGAACTTACTTTTAACACTGAATTACCTTAATGTGATTCAAATAAGCCACACTGACAGCTGCCACACTGAGTGCTGGCACAGTGGATTAGAGCACACTGACTGGTGGCACTGTGTAGTGGAGTAGCTGCTGGTACTGTGGAGTGGAGAACACTGACCGCTGGCACTGTGGAGTAGCTGACTGCTGGCACTGTCAGTAGTCACCACTACCTCAAGTTTAAATACATAGACATATATAGATAGACGGCGCATTCACTGTGTTTCCCAGCCGACGCGATACGTCAGCGCATCAGCTTTATTGCGAGTGGCAAAAGTGCCATTTAAACTAATACAGGTAGACGTGGAAACAGGATTTTTCTGATGAAAAAACAATAACGTTTAAAACAGTATCGTTTACATACAACAGATTTTGGCGAATCATTTAAATGCAATTATTTATATCCTTTTTATACACTAATAATGGCAGTTACTAAATAATAATAATTATAATTATTAAATAATTTTTCCCATATAAGTAACATTTCGGGGACTGCCTTCTTCTATCTTCGAAACATTTCCAGACTTTGTCCTGTTCTTATGCAACACAGTACTGAAGTATTGTTTAATGCCCGAGTCACCTCACATATGGATTACTGTAATGCTATTCTACCTGGCATCCCACAAAAACTTATCCATCGCTTACAACTTCTTCAAAATTCTGCTGCCAGGATAAAAACCTGCTGTTCTAAATCCACTGAACATATTACACCTATTCTCTCTCAACTTCGCTGGCTCCCTGTTAACTACAGAATACAATCTATATCACTAAACGACAGTTTAATATATGCACGGACAGCGGACGCAGGACACACCGACGCGCATGCGCCAGAGCGCCTCAGCGCCCCAGAGTCGGTAGGTGGCGCCCAAGCAACACAACCTGTACGAGACCACATAGATGCGCCCAAACAACACAACCTGGAAACTAAACTTGCTCTAATCCACTGTGCTAGCAATCAGTGTGGCATATTTGAATCACATAACGGTAACTTCTACCTAACGACACAGCCACAGAAAAACAAAAACGAGACCGCATGGATAAAAAGAACCAAAAACGAGACCGCATGGATGCGCCCAAACAACACAACCTGTAAACTAAACTTGCTCTAATCCACTGTGCCAGCAGTCAGTGTGGCATATTTGAGTCACATAACGGTAATTCAGTATTAAAAGTAAGAGTTGTACCTAACGACACAGCCACAGAGAAACAAAAACGAGACCGCATGGATAAAAACAATAAATGGAGGCTCCTACAACGCGCTTCAGAAACACCAGAAGCAAAGAAGTCACGGCTCCAAAAAGAAACAGCTCAACTAATGGAAATACAAAAACGAGCCCGTATGGATAAAAACAATGAACGAAGGCGCCTACAACGCACCTCTGAAACAGCAGAAGCAAAGGAGTCACGGCTCCAAAAACAAAGAGCTCAACGATTAGAAATACAAAACCAAGCCCGTATGGACAAAAACAATGAACGAAGGCGTCTATTAATATATGCACGGACGGCGGACGCAGGACGCACCGAGGCACATGCGCCAGAGTGCCTCAGCGCCCCAGAGTCAAACCCAGCGGCTTCCCAGAGTCTGATTAACTATTTTGGATTTATCATTTTATGAATGTTTTGTTTCCAATTTACTTCACTTAAACCTTTCCACTCCGATATTGTTTGTATTTATAAGTGCAACAACTCAAAGACATTTTGGACTTAAATGATGTAACAATTAAAATTCAATTTTTGTTTTAATAAATTGATTAATTTTAGTTCAAATATATGTATTTAATTCAATGAAAACTTTACCAGGATGCTCCCACCCTCCATCATTTGTCATTCCTCCAAATATCGGAGGGAATAGAAACTGATTGCCATTCTTGCATTTGCGATTCTTTAGAGAATCGGGGGTTTACTGGTACTAAATACCGCTCTTAACATTTAAAGCTCTCCACAACCTCACTGATCTCCTACAGACTTACAGTCTGTCTCGCTCAGTCAGATCCTGTAATTTGAGAGTATTCAGTCTGGCAATATGGTGCAGCCTTAGTTTGTGGAAGACAGACACAGCTAAAGACATGAGCATAAAATGATGATTGTCAATTTCAAACTGTGTTTCCTCAATGTGCTCCTTGAGAAAAAACATCATCAAGTTTTAGAAATGTTAACAGCTAACAACAATCTACATAGGTAGTGACTAAATACGTTTAGCCAAAACGTTGTTTGGAGGCTCACTTGAGCACATAAATGCATAGCTTTGCTAGCTTAGCCTGGCTTAGCTAAAGTAAAGATTATAAAATGGGATTTCCTAATGGCTAAATATAACCAAAACAATTGTTCAGCCTTACCTATGAAATGTAATCCCCTGGGATCTGGTTTGGAGCGTACAGCGGTTTGTACAATCCCAAGCAGCACATTATTCATTACTTCACTCCACAGCAGTGCCACTTACAATAGAGCGGCAACGCTGACGTATGATTCTGCTGGTCATGAGACGTCGAGTTATTCTATGTCTATGTTTACATATGTCACCATGGCAACTTGTTGGTGTGCACACTTTACCTCAAGTTTAGTTTACAAGTTGTGTTGTGTTGTTTGGGCGCCACCTACTGACTCTGGGAAGCCGCTGGGTTTGACTCTGGGGCGCTGAAGCGCTGTGCAAGTGCGCATGCGCTTTTGGCACGGGTTGCGTCTGGCATCCGTGCATATATACAACCTTCGTAAACATTACTAAAAGAAGGTTGTATATGCAGTGGTGTGCGCGTTCGGGCGGCGGTTGTATTGTGACCTGAAGTTTAGTTTACAGGTTGTGTTGGGTTGTTTGGGCGCCACCTACTGAGTCTGGGAAGCCGCTGGGTTTGACTCTGGGGCACTGAGGCGCAGTGCATGTGCGCTTCAGTGCGTCTGGCCTCTGGCATCCGTGCATGTACAACCTTTGTTTAGTAATATAGATGTAGATAGTAAATGGAGACTCTGATGTCGTGTTCTGACTTGATCACACTGTGCCCAACCCCCCCGACTTTTTCCTGGTATTGCAACACGCGCACGCATCGCGTTTATCCCTACGGACTTGCTCAGAGGATGCGTCAAATGAACGTTAGGAACGTGTGGCAGCCATGATGTGCGCGCATACGCATTCTGAGCGTGAAGTATAAACCTGCCCTAACACTGCACACAGTACTCCAGATGAGGTCTTACCAGTGCATTTAAAAACTTCAGCATAACCTCCTTGGACGTCTATTCTACACACCATGCTATTTAACCTAACACTCTATTAGTCTTCTTAATACCTTCAGAACACTGTCTAAAGTTGATATGGACGAGTACACTAAGACTATTAACTCCTTCTCGTAATGTGTACTTTCAATTTTCAAACCTCCCACTTTGTACACATTTGAATACATTTTTACTTCCAACATGTAATACTTTACATTTACTTACATTAAATTTCATTTGCCACAAATCTACTCAAGCCATTTATCTATTATACTACAGTTCTTTACTTGTCTTACACTTGTCCTGTGTTTATGTATATTTTGCACAAAAGTCCAGGGGAAAGTTACTTTGTGCCACTGTATGCTGCATAACTGTGCATGTATGCATGATAGTAAATCCACTTGACTTGCTGTCCAAGTCCCTCTGAAATGATTCAATGGATTCTAGATTTTCTGCCAATCTTCTAACCTTTGTATCACCTGCAAACTTAATCAGCTTGTTATTTATATTTCTATCTAAATCATTTATCTTGAAAAAAGTGGTGGCCCTAGCACTGATCCCTGAGGGACACCTCTTTTAACTTCTCCTGATTCTGATAAGATTCTTCAGAACATCACCTTCTGTTTTCTGTATATTAGACAATTCTACACCCATCTATAAACTACACCCTGAACTCCCAACCTTTTACTCTGATGCCCAATCTCTCATGTGGGACCTTATCAAATGCTTTCTGAAAATCAAGGTAAATAATAATATATGCACCACTCTAATCATACCCTGTTGGTTTCTGATAGAATTCTAGCATGTCACTAAAACATGACTTCCTTCATCTGAACCTATAATGACTGATCCATGAAACTCTTGTTGTTGTCATATGTTGCTCAATCTTATCCATAATATTTCCTTCCATTAATTTACCTGTAATGCAAGTTAAGTTTACTGGTCTATAGTTTCTTGGATCTGACCAATTACCCTTTTATATAATGTGATATCATCTACCATTTTCCAGTCTTTTGGAGTTTCCCCCGTGTGCAGCGACTTCCTAAAAATGTGTGTCAAGGGTTTATATACTGTATGTACTCACTAACTTCCTTAAGCATTCAAGGATAGATATTATCTGGTCCTGTTGATTTGTTTGGTTTCTTCCTATTTAATCTGGGCAGTACTTCTCCCTCTAAGATTTCCAAATCACTCAATACTTCCTTAGTAGCCCCTGTTACCAGGTTATCAGTTATCCACTTCCTCACATGTGAAGACCTCATAAAAATGCAGGTTTAAAGCATTTGTTATTTCACTGTCTGTATATTTTAATTCCTCTTTACTATTCCTGATACACTTCACCTCCTCCTTGACTGTTCTTCTACTACAGGGGTCTCCAACCTTTTTTCCCCTGAGAGCTACTTTTATAAAACGAAAATGGCCAAGAACTACTCATGTTTTCTAACGTTTATTCTCATAGCTTATTTCAACCCAAACAAACCGAATAAGCTTGTTTTGCCTGAACATTTACAAAATGTTGGTGTTCACAACTCACATTTTGCATTAAAACATCACAAAAAATATTTAGTTCACCTGCAAGTGCATTTTGTATGTCTGTATGCATTTTATAGTGTATCTCACACTACTGAATTAAAACATTAATGCTGTCAAAACAAAACGATACAATTCCAAATACACAGATGTTACTTACTCATTTGTCATTTTGTTACATTTCACTGTTTTACTTTACAAGAGTATTCACATGTCCAGTTGCATGTGTGATTTGTGGAGTCAACAAGAGAGGTGTATGATGGAGTGTAGCCACTTAGATGAACATTTAAATGACTCCGTAAGAGTGAACCTGTCAGTCTTGTTCTGAACTTTGATTTCATGACATTCATGTCAGAAAAGGCAGACTCACAGAGGTATGTAGGCCCAAACAAAGCAGACATTTTCAGAGCTGCTTGGTGAAGATTCTTATAGTTATCTGGCACTACTAAGCTTCAGAAATGCTGAGAATGCTGTTGAGACTTTAACTGCACATTATTTTGAAGGTTTACTAATATGTAATATATAAAATCCAAAGTCTGTCTGTTTGTATGTCTGAACGTTTTTCACAAGAGAACTACTTAACGGATTCAGCTCGTTTTTTTTTTCTATATTTTGCTTGAACAGTCCGGTTGATTTTGCGACTTCTCTCATTTCACTATGTATCATATTTCGCTTGCGATACCGACTTATTTGAGCGAATCAGAGAAAAAAGCAGCGGGCCATTGGGGGGATCGGGTTGGGGGCTCTCCTCACTCCCCCACCAACTTCGGGGTGTGTTCCTTAACTCCGCTTAGCTAGCAAACAAGAGAACAACTGAATTCAACTTTGTTTGATAAAGTGTTACTTAGGTCCTGTGGTGGGTTGGCACCCTGCCCAGGATTGGTTCCTGCCTTGTGCCCTGTGTTGGCTGGGATTGGCTCCAGCAGACCCCCGTGACCCTGTGTTCGGATTCAGCGGGTTGGAAAATGGATGGATGGATGGATGGAAGTGTTACTTAGGTCTTGATGAGTCTGAGTCCGGATATTCTCTTAAGTGTATGCCTCATTGAAAAGATAGATTGCAATTCAATCTGGAGCGGGATTTTGTGTTAAAAGGATCGTGATATGATTTTTTGGAAAGATTGCTCACCCCTAATTTGATTACTCAAGTTTTCAAATTTATCTAGGATTCATTAACCCTTTGGCGAACTACTTGGAAAGGGGTTGTGAGCGACATGTTGGAGACCCCTGTTCTACTACAACAAGGGGGCTCCGCCCCCTGCTCGCTTCGCTCGCCTACTCCCGGTGTTGGGTAACCCGAAATACATTGATGAATGTATGAGATATATTGGAGTGTAACAAAGGAAGTATATTCATTAATCCTAATGAATGTCCACTAATAGTGGACTCATTACAGAATGCGTTGTCAGCTAATTGGTGGAATTGTTTATCGGCCGTCTGTCGTTCCTTTCTTTGCCGTTTATCTATTCACTCTGCGGTTTGAGAGGCGAGTTGTAGGCGCCTACGTTCATTAATTGTATTCAGGCGGGCTCGCTTCTGTATGTATCTCCGTCAGTTGTGGTCGCTCGTTTTGAACCCGTGCCTGCTTTACTTCTGCAGTTTCAGACGCGCGTTGTAGGAGTCTATGTACATTATATTTGTCCATGCGGGCTCGTTTTTGTAGCTCCGTTAGTCGAGCTGTTTGGTTTTGGAGCCGAGACAGTTTTGCTTCCGTGGTTTCAGACGCGCGTTGTAGGCGCCCACGTCTATTGTTTTTATCCATGCGGGCTCGCATCTTTGTGGACCTGTGGGGCCTCCGTAGGTGTGTTAGAAGCACGTGGGCCATGCTGTGTAGTGTGGCCATTTAGTTCAGAAGCGCGTTGTAGGCGCATGCACCTTTCGTACCATCTTTGTGGACCTGTGGGGCTTCCGTAGCCTCTTCCGTTTGACTCTGGGGTGCAGCGCAGAATCCTCTTTTTTGTGTGGCTGTGTCGTTACCTATGGGTGCGTTGCCTCATTTCTTATTTACGTTAGTTGAGCTCCTTCGTTTTTGAGCTGTGACTCCTTAGTTCTCGGTGGATCAGACTTCGCGCGCTGTCGGCGCCTGCACACTATGTCTCCTGCGTCCATGGGCATGCCATGTACCTGCGTCCATATCCGGTTTACCATTCTCGGTTAGTAATATGGATACTGAAAAAATCTCTATGAATCTCACCTTTCACCTTATATGCAACATTCCCCTCTAACTGTCTTTTAGTCTACCTACTGTTTTTCTTAATGGTTACCTTTATGCTCATGCTAGACCCTGCTGTATTTATTCAAAATTTACCCTACCAAAGTTAAACGTAGCAGTTTTAGTCTTTGTATCAGCTTTCTTCCAAAACACTAAAATTTGTATTGTATTTTGGTCTCTTGACCTTAGCTAATCACCTCTACTCCATCAATTCTATCCTAGTTATTACTAAATACCTAATCTAAATGGGATCAAACCCTAAACTCCCCACTGCTGCTTAAACATACTGTGTTAAAAAACAGTTCATGATTACGTTTATAAACTCCTGCTCTTGTACTCCACTATTTCCTAAGTTAGCCTAGCTAACATTTAAGGAGTTAAAGTCTGCTCTGACTATAAAATCCACCTGTAAACTTGACTTTTTAATATTATTAAAAAGATGTGCATTGAAATTACAGTCTGCATTTGGGGGTCTATAGCACACTCCTAAAATAAGTTCTCTTCCTTTAATGCTTTCTAGATGAATTCTCACTAAAGATGTGGCCCATCATCCAACCGAAAGAAGAGCATTAAAATTCTCCTTTACATAAATGGCAAATCTCCCTGCTTTTCTGTTTCTGTCTTCCTAAAAATGTGTACCCATCTGTGTTATGCTCATTTCTATCTTTGTTACTTAGGCAAGTTTCTTTTATATTTATAATATCATAAGTATGCTCAGCAACATACAACTCCAACTCACTTGTTTCATTTTTGATACTTCAAGAATTAGGACATTATATTTTTTGTGTTTTTTATTTTACTTTTGCACTTAATCTCCTTGTGTACAATTCTAAAACTGACCTGTCTTAAACTTCCTGCTCCCCGTTCCCTAGTTTAAGCAATCCTCAAATAACCTACTCATACACCTCCCCAAGTTCAAATGTAACCCATCGCTGCTGGACAGTTCTCATTTAATCGAAAAGTATTTCCAATGTCCCATAAACTTATAGCATTCTATCCAACACCAAGACTTGAGCAACATGGTAGGCCATTTAATCTCCACAGTCTTACCTGGACCGGTGTATGGCATAGACAGCACTTTGGAGATGACTACCTTGATTACTTTGTCACTTCTGCTCCTTAGCCCAGCACATACTGTAACTCTTTACATTTGGATTGCAGAACTGACAGACTACCCTTATGTATGTCATTTGTTCCAACATGGACAACTGTAACTGGACCAGCCCAACTCTGGTCAAAGCCTATCAAATCATCCAGTGAGGTCTGTCACCTGTGCACACAAAATGCAACAAACAATGCAAGACTCTCTGTCTCAGGAGCAAACCTTCACTTCAATCTCCTTAATGACCGAGTCCCCTCACTATCAAAACATCTCTTTCTGGGGACTGGTTTTGAGGTCGCCTGTTGGGACACCTCATGCCTGTCTAACTCCTCTGGGCAGTGTGCACAATGTGCTTTGCACCTTGCAACTGTAACCCACCTCTTTCTACCTGTCTGGTCTAGAGTTTCCTCCCGCGTCAGCTTATGGGTACACACTATCTCTCTAAATGACCCTTGGGCCAGGTCTGACAATGCAGGCTGGCCAGGTTCTCCTCCAGTTTAGCTACCCTGAACTCAAGGTGCTGGATCAACTGGCATCTCCTGCAAATGTAGCCTTCAAGGAGGGCTGTCTTCTCCAGCCCATACTCTGAAAAGTCCAACATCCAACAGAACTTGCATTGCACTGGCTCATTTTTAAAATTTTGTTCTGGATTACTAAACTTTTAAAGTCTTGTTATTCAATTTAAATAATTCGACTTAAATTATTAAAATTATCAGAATACAGAATTACCATAGTTATTTGCACCTTCTGGCCTCTTAAGGTCCTGTAATACTTTCCCCTGTTAACTGCCTGCAATATGCCTTTTCTTGAAGATATTAAACACCACTTTTTCACCTGTTTTCTTAACTTTGTGCCCCATTTATTACTTTCTTACTTTGAAGCTTACACTATATGTATTTCTTCCTATTAATGAACCATTAAGCTGCTGTTATCTTAATGGTGCTAGCTTTCCTGGCCACTAACAACTGTCCTATCAAGTAAAATTTTTTACATCCTACTCCTTCTTACTGAAAAACACACTTACTGATATCAGCTGCTCGTACAGTAGTCCCTCGCTACATCGCGCTTCATCTTTCGCGGCTTCACTCTATCGCAGATTTTATATGTAAGCATATCTAAATATATAACGCGGATTTTTCACTGCTTCGCGGGTTTCTGCGGACAATGGGTCTTTTTACTTCTGGTACTTGCTTCCTCAGTTGGTTTGCCCTGTTGATTTCATACAAGAGATGCTACTGGCGGATGGCTGAGAAGCTACCCAATCAGAGCACGCAGTTAAGTTCCTGTGTGCTGCTGATTGGCTCAGCGACGGAGTGCTGCATTAGCCAGGAAGTCTAATCTCACTCATTCAGTATTAACGTGCCCCTGCTACTGCTTCAGGAGCCGTGTCCAAGCGCCAACAGAAGATGCAAATGATTGCAGAAAAGGTAAAAGTTTTGGATATGTTGAAGGAAGGAAACAGCTACACCGCTGCAGGACACCATTACAGCATCAATGAGTCCACGATTCTTTTTATTTAAAAAGGAGGAAAAGCATATAAGATCTACGGCCGCAGTGTCCTTTAACGAGGGCGCAAAACGAGTTGCAAGTGGACGTGATAAGGCAGTAGTCTGGATGAAATCTGCTTTAGGGATTTGGATTGAAGAGTGCTGGAAGAAGAACAACGGCGGTGCTAAACAGTCGCCTGAAGAGGCTCCTTTAGAAGAGCTGTAACGCTATCCTTTGTGGTGCAGTAAAATTAAACTCATCGTTATCAGACAAGTCGTCGTGTCATTGTTGGTGAGTAACCATAATTAATTATTTACGTACAGTACTTATTACATGTACATAGTTTAGTGTCACTGTACACACATTTTACTGTATACATTTTTCTTGCATTGTACATATTTATTGCTGGTGGCCTGTCTGTCGTAATGGCTGTAACATATGTGATATCGGAGACGCTCGATATGTTTAAAATAATATTTAGGTTTTACTGTATGTAAACTGTGTTTACATACATAATTTCAACGAATCTTACCTAATATCTAAGAGAATACAAAGGGTTTATGCTGTATAATTGTGCGTGAAATGTTTATAATAGTGTGGGAGAGTTTATAAGGGCTTAAAATATATAAAAATAACCATATAAACATATGGTTTCTACTTCGCGGATTTTCTTATTTCGCGGGTGGCTCTGGAACGCAACCCCCGCGATGGAGGAGGGATTACTGTAATTTCTTAATTTACTTGTCTGCTTCTACTGCCATTTATGTCTGATCTCTCGCTAGAAAATAATAATAAATAATAATAACTTATTTTATTTATAAGCACCTTTCAAGGCACACAAGGACGCCTTACAGAGCACATTAATAACAACAGTTACAAAATAAAATTAATAAAATATTACAGTACAATAATAAATACAATAATAAAATTGAATTTAAATTTATCAGCTAAAATTACCAGACAGAATAAGACAGCTTAGAGAAATTTCCAGAGGCGAGGAGCCACTCAACTGAAAGCTCTAAACTCCATGGTAGTCAAGCGAGCAGGCGGTATAATAAGATTGATAGAGAAAGAAGATCTAAGGATACAAGAAGGAATGGGGATGTGAAGAAGATCAGAAAGATAAGGAGGTGCCACATTATGAAGGGTCTTGTATGTAATAAGCAGAATCTTAAAATCAATGTGATATTTAATAGGGAGCCAGTGAAGCTGTTGAAGGACAGGAGTAATGTGTTCTGTGGAAGGGGTTCTGGTAATAATACGACCTGCAGCATTCTGAACCAACTGGAGTTTGTAAAGGAGTTTGTGAGGAAGACCAGAAAGGATAGAATTACAATAATCAATACGAGAAGTAACCAGAGCATGAACAAGAATAGCAGCGCTGGTAGCTGAAAGAGATAGACATAAACAGCTGATATTATGTAGATGGAAATGGGCAGACTGAGTAATATTATTATAATATGTGCCTCGAATTTTAAGGTACCTTGGAGGAAGAAGAGATTAGAGAATTATCAATAGTCAATGAAATATCACATTTATCTAAAACAGATTTAGTTCCTACCAGAAGAACCTCTGTTTTATCACTATTTAATTTAAGAAAATTAGCAGACAGCCATGATTTAACTTCCTGCAGACAGTCAGAGAGGGAAGTAGATGGAAGAGTGGAACCAGGCTTTAGGCTGTACCTCAACTTCATTGCTTCTGCTTTGCGAAGCAGAGTATGATAGCATATCGTGGTATAACCTCCAAGGGGACATCCCAGTTCTCTGAAATATTGCACATATTTCACCAACAGGACCTCGACACCCACCCCGTTGTTTGAAGTATACATACTGTATATAAGCAAGATCGTCAATGCACAGGGGACAACCGTATTACTTGTCGAATTTGTATTTATTTCATACCACATTCTGAGGAGCAAGAAGAAGTTGACAAATTAGGGAGTGCTGCATTTACCCAAGGACGGAAATTGCTAAGCATGTCTTCTTTAAGTTTTGCAGAATTTCCACTTGAGACTTCGTTTGCATAAAGTGGCCGCCGTAATTCTCTGCATATAATCATTTCTCAATGCTCAGCAAAAAAAGGATGTTGTGCCTAAGAATAGCCCACTAACTACAGCATTATTATTTTACTAGCCGCCGCATAATCAGGCCGCTTTTTTAATGATTTTTAAGCACAGGGAAAAAATTAACATTTGAAAAATCCGTAATTTAATAAACCACCAAGAAAAGTAACATTGTAACAATGCACGGTACGAACCAACATACAATTGTCCGTGACTGAAAACTGGAGGACCGCCGTCGCGCCTTCTCCTCCCAGAGCGAGGGACGGGGGTGGACGGCGCTCGGGCGCCGAGGGCGGAACGGGAGGAGAGGGGAAGGACGCCCATTCCGCCCCTCCGTCATGCTAGTCTGCTGATTTCTCATTCAGTATGCACTGCCTGCTCATGTGCCCACCCCCAACTCGTCACCTGAGTCGTTTTCGTCTTTGCACAGTCTACATGCACCTGTGAGTCACGTTGACTGTTCATTTTCCAAACAGCGCCTCATTCGCTTTTGTCTCTGGTACAGTCCAAACGCACCTCTGAGCCACGTAGACTTTTCATTGTTCTTTGCGGTTCTGGCTTGCGGTTCTTTGCGGTTCTGGGGGTGGGGGTGTGTACAAAGGGCAGGGACATAATCAGTGTGAGCGTATGACACACACTTACTGGGAATTCCTCGTTCGTGGGGAACAATTGCAAGCCCCGGTTTCCAGCACGAATGGGGTTCAACCGCTTACCCACGACTCTCTGCGGTGGGTAGACACACATTGATCCATTCAGTGTAGCGGACGTGCAGTTACCTGATGCAGGAATCTGTACAACATTGAAATAAGTGTTGTTACCATGAAATACATTTGAAGCGGTGGCAATGGAAGGCAAATGAACAGTCAATGTGGGTCACAGCTGGATTGACGCCATGTTTTGTGTCACCCGACCATGGTAGTTGTGGCGCTTGGGGGGGGGGGGTGTACAAAGGGCAGGGACATAATCAGTGTGAGCGTATGACCCGCACTTACTGGGAATTCCTCGTTCGTGGGGAACAATTGCAAGCCCCGGTTTCCAGCATGAATGGGGTTCAACAGCTCACCCACGCCTCTCTGCGCCAGGTAGACACACGTTGATCCATTCAGTGTAGCGCGCGTGCTGTTACCTGATGCAGGAATCTATATAACATTGAAAGCAGTGTTGTTTCCATGAAATACATTTGAAGCGGTGGCCACGGAAGGCAAATGAACAGTCAACGTGGGTCACAGCTGGATTGACGCCGTGTTTTGTGTCATCCGACCATGGTAGTAGCAAGGGGGTTTGGGTGTACAAAGGGCAGGGACGTAATCAGTGCGAGCGTATGACCCGCACTTACTGGGAATTCCTCGTTTGTGGGGAACAATTGCAAGCCCCGGTTTCCATCACGAATGGGGTTCAACAGCTTACCCACGCCTCTCTGCGCCAGGTAGACACACGTTGATCCATTCAGTGTAGCGCGTGCAGTTACCTGATGGAGGAATCTGCATAACATTGAAGGAAGTGTTGTTTCCATGAAAAACATTTGAAGCGGTAGCCATGGAGGGCAAATGAACAGTCAACGTGGCTCACAGCTGGATTTGGACCGCAGCACAGACCAAAGCGAGTGAGTATGTGTTTGATGAGCTGTTCGAGTTGGCGGGCAGTGCTCTGAGGTGCATTCCCTATCACGTGGGAGGAGGGGTAGAGTTTCTGGGCGGGGCTTCGTTGTTCCTTTCCCATGGTTTTCGATGGTGGACGCAGTCGGGTGTCGTAACCGAAAAGAATAATGAAAAGTCAACGTGGCTCAGAGGTGCATGTGGACTCCTAGCACAGATGAAAGTGACTTACGGGGTGGTCGGTGAGTTGTAGCGTCCAGACACATGAGCAGGCAGTGTTAATGCCTAGAGAGCGAGGGTGGACGCGGGCCGGGGAATAAGGAGTGTTGGTGGGCGGGGAAACGTTTTCCGTGTTCCTGCAGGACCATCTGAGAAGACGCATGTTTGTTGCGGATGCGAATTGCTGTATGTAGCGTGTAAAACAGTTTGCGATGGTGTACGCGGTTGTGCGTCGTAACCGAAAAGTCCACATGGCTCAGAGGTCCATGTGGACTGTAGCACAGACAAACATAAATGACGGCGTGTTTTCCGAGGCGTCGCATCCGAGTTGGTGGGGGTGGCTCTGCGAGTTGTCGTCGTATCCAATGGTCTTAGAGTTGGTGTGCGTGGCTGTCCTGCGTGCTTTCCATGGGTGGCTACTTGTCGGCGGCTTAGTGAATTATATATATATATATATATATATATAGATTGTATTGCACCATATTAAGGATTACTTGTGTTTTGTTCTGTGTATTGTATTGACTCCCTTCTCTTTGTCACCCACTGCACACCCAACCTACCTGGAAAGGGGTCTCTCTTTGAACTGCCTTTCCCAAAGTTTCTTCCATTTTTTCCCTATTAGGGTTTTTTTTTGTGGAAGTTTTTCCTTGTCTTCTTAGAGAGTCAAGGCTGGAGGGCTGTCAAAAGGCAAGGCATGTTAAAGCCCATTGCTTCACTTCTTGTGTGATTTTGAGCTATACAAAAATAAATTGTATTGTTTTGTATTATTATTAACAAATATCAACAAATAAAAAAACATCCATCCATCCATTTTCCAACCCGCTGAATCCGAACACAGGGTTGGCTTAGCTAATTTTATACTTTCTATAACATCGTCAAATTTCAATCAAATCAGTCAAAGCATTTTTGAGATTTTGGGGTATTTAGTTTTCTTAAATACTGATATACGAAAATGTCCTCTCTTAGCATATACCTACTGGCCTAGATGTACAATCCCACCAAATTTGAGCTTTTTAATTAAACAGGAAATAGTGTTTTTGTTGATGAGTGAGTGAGTAAATGAGTTTTGTATTTTATCTATATATAGATGACAGGAGGCCATAGATTTCAAAGCACAGTATGTCTAAACTATTACCTGAGTGCTTACTGTTACGTTAGTTAAGGTAATTTTCTGTATAAACTGTTTAAGTGCCAATTTAAATAAATATGTTTTATTCTTGTGTACATTATTGGCTAAATTATGTATTTCAGATCTGTGGTGATTAATTCTTCAGGTTTAGAGCAGTCCTTGTTGTTCTGCATGATTTGTAATCTGTGTGTGTCACAAATTTTTCCTTTTCAGATTTGGGTTGAAAGGCTGTCAGCCCACTACAAACATTTTAAAGAACTGATGATTGTGTGTTTCTTTACTTTTTCAATGCAGCCAAGATTTGGCATCCATCAGTTTGTCAAGTTAAAACAAACAAACTTGAATATAAACTCACAAAATAATCCACATTAGTTTCACAGACTTTTGCCTTCTATAAAAAGTCCATAAAAAATAACTACATTTTAAAGTAGTCTGGACATGTCAGTAGGCTGAATTGGGAAAATGAGAACTTTTGTGGTACTCCTTTTATAGTGTGCTAAATAATGGCGGGTTGGATGAGGATTTTTGGGTTGGGGTTCACATCCCTTCAGAGTTGGAAAGCAAGCTAATAATATACACAATTTACAGAAAAATGTGGGTGGGTATGGAGCTATCCCCCTTAGAGATGTGAACGAACATAGTACTGGAGTGTCACATTTCAAGCAGACATTTTAAACCATCTCCTGGTGCACAAACTAATCCTGTCTGAATAGAGCTTAAAAATTACAAAGATCTTCTGGTAATTATTACTTTATGCTACCTCCTGGTGTAAAACTAAACTCACTTTTGCACTTTTCTGCTTGGTTTTGCAAACTGGCAGGACCCAGCGTCAAAGCAGTGCTACTGTTTATGTAGTCTCCCTTTCTTTTTTAGATTCATATCCATGATGCAGGCTGTATCAGATACACCAAAATTAACTGCACAACGTTTACAATTTTAAAGCACTTGATTGTAATCATTCGGTAGCAACATAATGATGCACGGAATGGCTAAACTATTCCATATACCATACCTGCTTTAGCATTGTTACTCTTAGTGCATCACTGAGAGTATTTTAATTCATTGTATCCGTTTGTGGTATCACAGCTGCACAGCAGCTAATCAGAACACTCTACACCAGGTTGTGTCGAGAGTGCAGAGGATTATCGGGATACAGCTTCCAGCCCTGGAGGACATTTATAGCACACTAAATCAGTCTATCTTGTGCTCCCAGTAAAACAGTTTGTACTTGTTTTGTCTTGGTAGAGTAATATATTGCTCTACTTTCCCCTTTTGTATTATTAATAAGTAGCCTTTGTCGGAATGCATCAAATCTCCCAGACTCACCACTGTTTAAAAGGTATTATAGTATATAACTTCTCTCCACCTTCCCTCCTACATCTATAACCTCAGGCAATTAGGTGTAGTAAAAGACAAGCAGGAGTTAAGTTACAATTTAAACAATGTATTATTGATAATATTCATAAATAATAACAATATGCAAAGTACATTAGAATACTGGCAACCATACAACCTGATTAAATGGTGATGTGTAGTTTCAGATGGCACACAGACTTGTTAGTTACTTATAATGTCTTTAGTTAAGGCATCATTTTGTGGTCAGCTTTCTTCAGAACAGGCCGCAAGCCTGTCTCAATAAGGCTGCCGAGCTGTGCTCTTCATTGTGTTGTCTTTTTCAGTTCATGGTGTGTGTGAGCTGCTCCTTCATCAGTTGGTAAGAGAGAGAGTGAGGTTAAGCAAGCAAATTTATAGATTCTCTGTCCAACCCCTAGAACCAATAGGACGTCATGGTACTTAAAGGCTTCTGATACAAGCCAGTTCCAAACAGCCATACTTCAGACCAATGGGGGAATAGAACATCTTCACACCTGCCACCCCCCAAAACCATTTGTTGAGGTAAAGCTTGGCAGTTAGGCAACCTGGCTTTGCGTGGGAGATGAGAGAGAGAGACTCTAGCAGAGAAACATTTGTTTCAAGCACTTCCCCCAACTCTGTCGTAAAATTCACTTTCCTGACTTAATTTTGCCTAAGTTACAAGTAAAGACATACAAAATATTTATCAACTTATATGCAAAATCTCACAACAGTACTTATAATCACAATTACCTCACTGTACACTTGCACTACAATTGTAATATGAAGATGTTTATTTTGTGGCGATTGGTTACTTGGAGGGGCGGCACGGTGGCGCAGTGGGTAGCGCTGCTGCCTCGCAGTTGGGAGATCTGGAGACCTGGGTTCGATTCCCGGGTCCTCCCTGCGTGGAGTTTGCATGTTCTCCCCGTGTCTGCGTGGGTTTCCTCCGGGCGCTCCGGTTTCCTCCCACAGTCCAAAGACATGCAGGTTAGGTGGATTGGCGATTCTAAATTGGCCCTAGTGTGTGCTTGGTGTGTGGGTGTGTTTGTGTGTGTCCTACGGTGGGTTGGCACCCTGCCCAGGATTGTTTCCTGCCTTGTGCCCTGTGTTGGCTGGGATTGGCTCCAGCAGACCCCCGTGACCCTGTGTTCGGATTCAGCGGGTTGGAAAATGGATGGATGGATGGATGGTTACTTGGAGAAAGAAAATGGAAGAACAGGAATTGTGGGTTGGAAAGTTTGACAGAGACAGTACTGCTAAAATAAAGAATAAAGAAAGCTTATCCAGAAGAAAATCCATTAAATTCCCAGGACACCTTGTCACAATATCTCTAAAAAGTGATCGCAAAAGCAGATGTATGTTCAATGCCAAGAACATTTATGGCAGTTGTGACAAGGATCCAAGAGGCTAGATGTACGAATGAGTATCCCACTGGTTTAAGTGCAACAATGTCTAAATGTTGGGTTAGTGAGCTGGTGGTCAGGGATACAGACACAGAATTCAATGGATGGTCTTCTAAGCAGGCTTTTTTTTTTTTATTGCAGTCGTGCCGTCTTTATCAAACATACCAAACCCTAGTTCCCATCCTTTCGTTTTCTTTCCTCACATAACCAATCACCACATCTTTGTATTCGCTACCACTGCACCATTGTGCCCCCAGATGTTTAATACATGCTTTAATAAATGTAATCATGAAAATAATATCAAGTATACATCATAGCATTCCAAAATGTTCACAGACCTGTAATATAATGAATGTAACATATTCATTTTGGCAATCACTGCCTGCACGCTCCTGTTGGCACAAGAGAAAGCCCGTTTAAGAAGCATGGAGCGACTTGGACTGGGAACACTTAGAATACAAAGCATTTAATATGCTACTTTAGATACCATGCGGTTTGAGAAACTCTAGTAAATTAACATTGATTTTAAGATGAATTTTACAACATTCTACTTTAATGACAAAATAAATTACAAGATTAAAGTGGAAATTTCGAGATTAAAGACACCAAATAGTACATTTTTCCTCGGTAACACTTTACTGAGTAGGACCTAAATTTCGCTTTCGTTTAAATTCTTCTTTTTTCCATGTGCTTTTACCATTGTCTTTTAACAAAACACTGAATGGAAGTGGCTATTTATAGTGATTTGTATATTCAAATATGTGAAATTCTGGGAGGAATCAGGGTTGTGCTGTAGGCGTAGCATGTGTGTTAAAATTCATGTTAAATTGGAATTATAAAAGGGAAAGTGCGTGGAACTTTACTTATGCACAATTTTATGCACTTTAATTTAATTCTGCATATGCATATTTCTGTTTTTAATCGTATGCCATGTATTAGAGTGAATTCTATGCATGGCATTATACATGAGGCCCATGATGTTTAATTTTCCAAATCTCACTCCCCTTCTTATCATGTGCCCCAACATTAAAGCTACTTTTGTAAAACTTGTCAACTGAACATTGATCCATTATGTCAAAACTTGGTAATAATGCTACTTTTATGTTGTTTTCATGGTATCTCACATGACTGATCATTTTGTTATTGCTTATGTTTGTATACTCATCCAAAATTAGTTCATGAGCTGAACTGACCCTATTGAAGTAATTGCTCTTAACTGAAGCACGCATCCCATTCACTCTAGCACCATGAATATACACTCAATTCTCATTTTCCATTGGGATTACATTCCTGAAAAACCCAGCAGATACAGAAATCATGGATACTAAAATATTGATCCTATGGGAAAAATTAAGGTAAGGTTTCAGTGGGATGCTGGCTCAGGGGGAGGACTGGTAAGGGCAGAAGGGGTCAGATGGACATACCAGCCCTCCACTCTTGCCCCTCAAGGCTCAGTAATTATCCTTCCACAAGTTTACCTACCTTGTTACAATGTTTACTTCCTCTATAGTCAAGTTTGATATTTTCTATGTGTTAAGCCAAATGCCAAGGTCGACAGGCAGCAGAACAGATCTAAGAACCTCACTAAATCATGCAATCAGTAGTAATGACGGGCAGTGTGTACAATGGACAAGACTTAACAAGTGGAAGCATATAACCCGTACATATAACCCGTACTTATTGCAAATTCCTCATTCATGAGGAACAATCTTAAGCTCCGGTTCCTATCACGAATGGTATTCAACACTTCACCCATTCGTTTTTGCACTAGATAGACACATGCTGTATTCAGAACAGCGTACATGTGGACCCAGACATCTAAGTGTATCACAGACCTGTTATTGTTTAATCTCACATGTTCCTCATGTGCAATAGGTCTATCAGATTTTTTTTTCTGCTGCACATGCCCACAAACACAACCTGCAATGTCCGCCCAACCACATGTTGCAGCCCACAGCAAGGACCTCAGACACTAACAGATGCAATTAGACTACAGGTGTCGCAAAACAGGTTACATTTTTATAATAGTGGATAAGCAAATCTACAGGTGTAGAATCTTCAAATAGCAAGTATTTACTATACGTTTCATAAGTGCTTTCACTATTTTCGTCAAACTTGAGTTGTTAATTACTAATCAACATTACCTGGCTCCTAAAAAAAAGGACATTTTTTGGCATTGAAAGAAAAGTGAAACTATGACGCATTTTTACAAAAGAGGGGTGATTCCCAAAATCCCATGCTAAAATTCACACCCTACAATCAGATGGTCCTCTTAAACTGAATTATGTCAATTGATAAGGAGAGAATTATGTTTTCTGTACATAATACCTTCTCAATATTTAAAAATGAAATGATGAAACCTTTGAGAGTTTAATAAATAAAAAAAACCAAATGTTCAAGCAGAAATGAAGGAAGAGGCATTGCTATTCCACACAGTAAGTGCATTTATATACACTGACAAAACTGGGAATGGATGAATAACCCATTTAAGGCAGAAACCTGGCTTCACAAAAAACTTTGTTTACTTCCATGCGTCAGCTTAGAGTTCTCCTTTGGCAAAACGCTCCAATGTCAATAAACTGTTCGAAAAAAAAAATTTAAAACATCCTCATCTGCCGTCATAAATACGAAAATAAGCATGGAGCCTATGTCTCACAAGTAGAATGCAAAACATTATTTTTGAAAGGTAACAGTTATATTACTCAATATAACTAAATGTGTTATATAATTACTTATAAAATGTAAAGTGTAAAAAAGGCCTTACTTTTCATTTTTTGGTATGACTAGCTAGCATTTGTTATTAAATCCTAAACCCATATCAGGATTGTCCAACTCCGACCCTGGCTGCAGATTTTCCTTCCTGGCACTTTCTTAATCACTAACCAATTTCTGCTTTTAATTGGCATTTTTTCCCTTTATTTTAATCACCCTTTTTAAGTCCTCTAAAGTCATTTTTTCCTTAAATGGTATCCAAACAATAACAAAATATGAAGTGAGCCAACAGAACACCAGCTAAACATTTATTTGGGGGCCTCAAACATCAGCTAATTTTGGGGCCTCAAACACTCACCAATTTCACTCTGACCATTTTCTTAATTAGACGGTGATTCTTGTTGTTAATTTAACTCATTATTTAATTCCATGCCTTGATGGTGCTCTCATTTTACCACGGCAGAAAGCATCATCAAAATGTTTACACGGCACTTTAGAAACTGGATTTCTGTCAATCAAACTGTGTACAGTGGACATGCAAAGACAGACTAACTAAAGTTTACACTGCACTTTAGAAACTGGGTTTCTGTCAATAACCATGTTTTTGAAGTGCATGTAACCGTACCTATTATGATACAGATTTATGTTGCAATACAATGTTATACTTTCATGATGTTATTTTATAAAGAATAGGGTACATTTACAGCAGATTGGAAAAAACTCCCATTCACCTGGCTCAACATAAAGCTGTTAATTTCATATCCTAGATCACCTGTTGACACTGATCTCATGATTTCAAAAACCAATTTTGAAACTTTTAGGAAGCATTCATTTAGATGTGTGGCTAATATTACCTAGGTCTATTCATGAGGCTAATTCAGTGTCATCCTTCAAATCTCATTTAAAGATTTACTTCACTAACAAAGGTCAGTTTTATTGACACTGTTTGGGGTGTAAAAAAAAAAAAAAAAAAAAAAAAGGCATTATATCTGCTCAAAAAATTTAGAAATAAATACCCATCTATATATATGCTTCTGATGTATGTAAAAAAAAACTCCTGTAGCCAAAAGCATCGATGCTACAAGGAAGCTGTGTTTGGAATGGGAGCACAAGGAATCTGCTGGAGGCAATTTATTTTATTGCGGCCTTTAAAGTGCTCAGCCCAAACAATCTAAGTTTACAGAACACAATACATAGTACACTTCCATTTCTGTGAAACTATTACTTACCATTGAGCCAACCCAACACACAGTATGTCATCAGATGTTAGGGCTCTGTATCCATATTACTAACCGAGAATGATAAACCGGATATGGACGCAGGTACATGGCATGCCCATGGACGCAGGAGACATAGTGCGCAGGCGCCGACAACGAGCACTAACGGAAATACGAAATAAAGCAACGAGCACAGACAATGCGGAACCCTAACCGTCCACACTACACAGCATAGTCAAACCCGACATAGTACGGAAGGTGCTACAGTAATACAATAATATGAGTACTCACAGACAAAACAAACACAACAGGCTTCGGCGTCCCGCCCCACAATCAAACCTGAGAGAGTACGACGTCCCCAAACGTCCACAAAACACAGCATAGTCAAACCCGAGATAGTACGGAGGGCGCATGCGCCTACAACAACTACCACATGAAACACACACACGGCACCGGAGGTATAATATTAGCTCAACTAATGTAAATAAGCGCCTACAACGCGTCACGGCTCAAAAACAAAGGAGCTCAACTAACGTAAATAAGAAATGAGGCAACGCGCCCATAGGTACCGACACAGCCACACAAAAAAGAGGATTCAGCCCCCCGCCCCAGAGTGAAACGGGAAAAAGTACGGAGTCCACAAAGGTCCACCATACACAGCATAATAGTACGGAAGGCGCGAGTTAGTATGAAGGCCGAAGGCGCCTACAACGCGTAATAAGAATAAACGAACGCTCCGTTTTAAACGTACGTCATCCTCACACGTCCAAACTGTAATAAGAATAAACGAACGCTCCGTATTGAACGTACGTCATCCTCACACGTCTGAACTATACACCATAAGTGAATCACATTACAGTGATGCATTATTAACAGTACAACCACAGAAACCGCTCCGTATTAACAGTAAGTGCAATTATTCATATTACTAAAGGTAAACAACGGATAACTAATGGAGTCACGCTCACGGCTCCAAAACTATACAGCTCCACTAACGGAGCTACAAACACGAGCCCGCATGGACAAAAACAATAGACGTCGGCACCTACAATGCGCGTCTGAAACCGCAGAAGCAAAACTGTCTCGGCTCCAAAACCAAACAGCTCGACTAACGGAGCTACAAACATATCTCATACATTCATCGATGTATTTCGGGTTACCCAACACTGGGGGTAGGCGAGCGAAGCGAGCAGGGGGTGGAGCCCCCTTGTTTATACAGAAAATGGAAATGCTGGGGGTCAGGGTCACCTAAATTATTTGGTTCTCTATACCAAAATCCAAATCCCTTGAAAAGCCCACAAGAAAGCTGATAACCCATGCACTTGGGTGTAATGTCTGCAAGCAGGGTGAGTTTGAGAGTTAGCCAGGAGAACAGACAAACGCCAAATAAAGGGTCAATACTGGGAGATAAAGAATGAGCATCAAGGCTAAAACAACAGACAAAAATCATGGAAAATAACAAAAGCAAAGGAATCATTGCCAAGAACTGTTTAGCAAAAAAGAGTCTGACAGAGCAAATTACAAAGAGCTTTGAATCTGCAACTAAGATGAAGTGGTTCCCTGGAGGACCTTTAAACCTGCTGCATCATGTTACAACCTCAAAGGACATTCCTTCAACAACATGCGCATTTGACCTAATTAAGAATGAAAATAAATAAATAAATAACTAGTGTCAATGCAGGAAAATAAAGACATATGACTCAATTGTAATGAATTTTGCAGATAAAACGGACTTTGCTGTAAATTTTTTTTTTTTTTTTTAAACATTAGTTCTATAAGAAATTAGCCAGGACAAACGAAATCATTACAACAAGGTTTTCTTTAAAATGGAGTTCGGTCTAATGGAATTTATCCTGTATTTTTTAAGAAGAATTTCAGCTCTCTGCATGAAGCCGAGACCTCTCTGCTGTGGCAATATCACCTGCACTTCATTTCTGAAGACTGCTGTTGGGAGCAAAGCAAGATCAGTGGTTGTATAATACCTCCATGCTGTAAACTACCCCTATTTCTGAATCAGTACCAGTGCAAGGTGTTTGGAAGGTTCAAGCACTTGTTCTCATTTCTGTGGCTCATGAGAGCGGTTGTTTGAATATATTCAATCCAATGATTTTCACATAGTGTTCGTACTAAGTGCAGGCACAGAGCGTGGTGACAAGTTCTCAGGTAAAATGCAAGTAAAAATTTTACAAAGTAATAAAAACAAATTTAGCACATATAAAGATACGGATTTGTTTAACCTAGTGATAGACCTAAGCATTACTTGGGCTGTAAAACAGTGCCAAAAGCATTGCTCCCGAATGTCACTCGGGCAACAGTATAGGCACAGCTAGTAATAATGGCATCTCGTAAAAAAACACTTTTCAGTAGCCAAAGTGTACTATGCTCTTGACAGTGACATAAGCAGTGATAGTGAGGAGCCTCTCATCAGCAGAGATGACAAAGTGAATATATCTTCAGGCAGTGAAATTGAAACGGACAGTGAAGCTGAAAGTGATTCAGATGAATATGAAAGTGATTCTGAAAAATATGAAAGTGAAGCTTGCATTTGGGCTTCTGTTGACCCTGCTTCAAACAAACCAGCACCATCTTGTTCTGATTTTGTGGGGCAGCCAGAAATTATTATTTTAACGTATCTAGACAGTATACATACAGTATTTTTACACTTCTGACTGTGTACTTTTACTGTTTTGCACGTTGCAATGATTAGAATGAAGTTTTTTTGAGAAACAATGTAATGCTAAAGAGGTTAAAGAAACAGGAAAACAAAGTAGTTTGAATCTGATTCACATAAATGGAAACAGGCAATATTTAATTCCAGTACAATGTTAAGTTTGTGCTTTGCCAGTCCTAACAGTTCAATTTGAAAACAATCTTGTGAATGTAGTGGTACAATTAAGGAACAATGTTACAATTCGCTGTACTCATCCAAGGCTATGGCTTATTAAATTAAGTGTGTGCACAAAACCCTTAAACTGCAGTCTGAGCCCACCTTTACATACAGTGATGCCTCTGTTCGTACAGTGAGGCCTATTGTACACATATCATTATACAGATGGTGAATAACAGTTTTGCAAAAGTTTAGTCAGTTTAGCATGTTATGCATTCATTCTTATTTTTCAATCAGATTTGTAAATGTATTGCTTTAGCTGAAAGACGTTTTCATTTGCCTTTGTGGTTCAATTCAGTCAAGTAGTAATGTCATACAATACGTGATACAAGGCCACGTTTTTTACTGGCAGCATTTTGTATCATTAAATTTGATAAAACTATGGGGCTTCAACCCCTGCTCGCTTCGCTCGCCAACCCCCGTGTTTGGTTTTCCAGATACACACTTTTAAGATTTTTTTTTCTTTGAATTGTTGCTATTTCATTAGTTTCACTTTTATTTCAGAACTTCTGTAAAAACAATATTTGTAATCTTGCGAGTCCCAATATGCTGAATCTTTTTAATGAGGTCAGGACAGGTTTCTCTGTTTGGAATTTCAGCACAGACAAAACGATCTACATCATCAGCAGTTAATAATTTTTTTTACAAAGTAAAAAAGTAAGTAGAGTTCTGCATTGGACTCCTGTCTGTAAAGTCGTGCTATTTTCCTCTCACAGTTCCAAAAGTACACGTTTTTGACTCCTGGGGTAAATGTAGCTTTTTAAATAAGCAGACAGATAAATATATATACACTAACAAAGTAACCAATAAATGCATGTGCAGTAAACTCCGTTTTTGAAATTCTCAAGATTCTTTATTTGTCACATGCATAGTTACAGTATACAGGACAACACGCAGTGAAATGCATCCTGATCCACTTATCAAAAACTGTGCAAAGTTAGAAGAATATTAACAAAAAGTCATAAGATTGAAAAATAACAGTATAGTAGAACATTATAAATAAGTACAATTATGTGAATAAAGTAGAATTAAGTGTTAAGGTGCAATAGTGTAGTAATTACTGTGCAAAACCAAAGTTAGACTGGTGCACAGTTAAATGAGGCAATTTGTTTGTTTGCGCTACTGAGATCTTTACTTTCTTTTTTTACATTTTCTAATTTTCCTACTTTCATATCCTTTAACTTTCTCCACATGTGTATAGCGCCATTTTTTTTTTTTTTTTTAAGCCTTTCTAATTTTCCTGGTTTCATAGTCTCTAACCTGCTCTGCATGTGTTTAGCGTCAACGTTTGTAAACGTCTTTATGAAGTTCTAATTTGTCATTTTACTCATTGTCTTTTAATTCTGAGCCATACAGTACAATATATAGAACAGAATAAATCCTCAACACAGTATAAAAATAAAAATTCTAGAAGTACGGAGTAGAATTTCACATTAGATGATATCACATAATATGATTTGGATTTGTTTTAAGTCCTGGAGACCTCATTCATCAAGCTGCCTCCCCCATTTTGCCATTCCACATCTGAAATAGCGCTAATCCGATGAAAGAACCCCTCATTCCCACGTCCCCATTCATCAGGGATGACTTTACCTTAGGCAGGCAATATACAATTTAAAGAGATTGCTGTTTTCTTGTGAATTGTTACATATGCATTATTTTCATTTTAACTTTAAAACCTTTTGTAAAAACAATACTTGTTTCTTTATTTCCTGCCCCGCGCGTTTACATCTCTTTCTTCCCAGACGTATAATACTGCTCGTGTTGTGAAGGGTGTTGCGGCTGAACGTATGCTAAGGATATGCCTTTGGATCATTTGCTGTCTTTTTGCTGCTTGCTAGCTGCCTCTTCTGCCTGTCACATGTCGTTGTTTTAAGAGCTCCGAGCACATGATGCTTGCTTGCCAAAAAAGCAATCTAACAACTGCTAGATTAGAGGTCTGTTGACTTGTTTTAAATGATGGCTCACTGCCTGGTCTCACATGACTTTGTAAAAGCAATACCTGTCTTTTATTTCTGGCCCCGGGCGTGTTTGAATTCTTTCTTACAGGATGTATAACGCTGCTCGCGTTCGTTCGATCTTTTTAAAGCCTGTACAGCCGCTGTCCTTTTTGCTACAGCCCTGGGACTATCTCTTGGCACCAAGTCTCATGTTTACAGTCCCCGCAAGACGCACCGTGGTAAGTCTCCTTGGTCTCACGGGTCTTTTAAATGTCTTTCGAGATTATCACATATCGTAGCCTTGCATTTGCTTTCCATTCCAGGATTTCCTTTTATATATAGAGAGATGAAATTTTGGCTCTTGTCCATTAGATGCATTTTTTTTTTTTTTCAAATATAAGTGGCTTGTTAGAGGTCCATTATGGTTTGGTTCTATGTTCTGCATCATCACAAGGTTTTCTAATCTCTAAAACTTCCTTAAAGAAGTACTTGAAGGCCAATTTATACTTTACATAAAGGTAAATTTTCAATTTTATGTATTCACAAAGAGAAAGATAAAGCAAGAAATTGAAGAAGCAAACATTTCGTGCTATTGGTTTCTTTCTGCCTCACACAATGGAACTACAGGAACTTTACCTACAAGAAGCCACTGCAAAATCATTTCAGTTTGGAAAACACAGCAATAAATTGTGTTAATTTGTGCCCAGCTCAGGCTACTCCAAGTGCTGCCAAAGACTAGAATGGAAATCTTACATAAACAGTGACATACAGTGGGTACGGAAAGTATTCAGACCCCCTTCAATTTTTCACTCTTTGTTATATTGCAGCCATTTGCTAAAATCATTTAAATTAATTTTTTTCCTCATTAATGTACACACAGCACCCCATATTGACAGACAAAAAAAAGAATTTTTGAAATTGTTGCAGATTTATTAAAAAAGAAAAACTGAAATATCACATGGTCCTAAGTATTCAGACCCTTTGCTCAGTATTTAGTAGAAGCACCCTTTTGAGCTAATACAGCCATGAGTCTTCTTGGGTCATAACTTTTTTTTCTTTTAAATTATCTTGCTTTACAATCATTCCAGTGTGTTTAGACCAAAGCGTTTGTGAATATTTATTTATATACTTTCTTACTTATCTACCTATTATTTATTTATTTAAAGTGCTTCTATAAAAAGTCAATCTATCCTTTTGGGCAAATAAAGTTCTATCTACGGAGTCTATCTATCAGCTCTTTACAATAGTGGTGTGGATTCCTGAATGCAAAACATGTCAGATCTTAAAACAAAAGATCACATTAGATTTCACGCTTCTCAGCTAAGATAAAGCAGGCTCATGATCCCTGACATTGTTAAGCAAAGCTTAAGCTCTTAATATTTAATATAAATATGTTTGGGAAAAAAGGGCAAAAGAGTTGGTGAATGTTTACTTAAATAAAAGATTGAGTGTGAAGTGTCAGGAGTGAAGAGGATCAGAGGTTGCTTCCAGGGATGGATAGATGGATGGATGGATAGAGGGAAGAGATGCTCAGCTACAAAAAGAAGGCATGGAAGAATTGGGAAGCTCATTGTATTAGTTGGTTTTGAAGGTGTCACTGGTATGCTAAAAACTTTCATTTTGGTGTGAAACATATTTATGACCAGTGATAGGAGTTATTTATATATAAAGTTCAGTAGTTAAAGTTAATGCATGATATTATGCAAATATGGCTATTTTTAGTAATTAGTGCATCTCTGGAACAATGTATACTTAAATTGCAGTATCAATGAAAATGTGTGTTTTCATGCATTTTCCTTATTTATTTACGGATAACTAGGGGGCTTCGCTCGCCAAACCCCATGTTTGGTTTTCCGGATACACACCTTTAACATTTTTTTTTTATTTTTTTGAATTGTTGCTATTTCATTAGTTTCACTTTTATTTCAGAACTTCTGTAAAAACAATATTTGGAATCTTTCGTGTCCCAATATGCTGAATCTTTTAAATGAGGTTAGTGAGACATGTGTTTAATGATTTTGTACCATAATTCAGGATATGTTTCTCTGTTTGGAATTTCAGCACAGACAAACCAATCTACATCATCAGCAGTTAATAATTTTTTTTTCCCCCAAAGTAACCAATAAATGCATGTGAGGTAAACCATGTTTTTGAAATTCTCTGACTTAAACTTCAAAGCCTTACAATATTTACATACTTCTGACATATCACCTGTGCCCATATATTCGATCTCTATTTGCCTTTTCGTTATTTCTCCGAGTAATAATTTCTCTTTCTTTGCGCTAATGCGATGTTTACTTTCTTTTTTGATACTGTCGTTTTTTTCTGCTTTCATATTCTGTATCTTGCTCTGCATGTGTTTTGTGCCTACGTTTTTTTTTTTTTTTTTTTTTTTTTTTTTTTTGAGTCTTTTGAATTTCAGTTTTCATTATCTCTAACCTGCTCCGCATGTGTTTGGCCTCCTTGTTTTTTAACCTCTTTATGATATTTTACTTTGTTTTCTACTCCTGCTCCGTGGCGATTATTTTCCCTTTTTTGAGTAATAATTTCCATTTGTTTGCACTACTGCGATCTTTACTCTCTCTTTTTTTTTATATACTTTTTAAATTTTCCTACTTTCATATTCTGTACCTTTCTCCACATGTGTATCGCACAGTTTTTTTTTTTCTGAGCCTTTCCAATTCCACTGCTTTCATAATCTCTAACCTGCTGTGCATGTGTATAGCGCCAATGTTTGTGAACATCTTTATGATGTTCTCCTTTGTCTTCTACTCTGTCTTTTAATTTTGAGCCCGATTATATGTGCTTTGTTTCAAATCCACTTGTTACGGGCTGATAATTACTTTCCTTATTTTCTGAATTTGCACCTAGATTATTTTTTCTTTTTTGCTGCTTTTTCTCTCCAACGCTTTTGAGTCTCTTTTCTCCGTGCTGCTTTCTTCTTCGCTAAATCGTCGACGTTTCATTTATAACGCATTATCCTTATAAGCTTTATATGCACTGAGACCCTGGATCTGTGTGTGCTCAAATCCTTTACACGATTGAGTGTTTTGCTGCCCGTTGTCTTATTTGATATTGATTGTAAGTAGGGCATGTCTTGCAAGAATCTCATGTTCTATGCCATCGCGAGATGGTCCTGGGTCAATCTCTCTGCACAATGTCTCATGTCTAAGGTCCCCGCGAGATGCTCCGTGGCCATTTTCTTTCGTCTCACGGGTCTTTTAAGTGTCTTCCGTGATCTTAACATGAAGATCACATCTCGACACCCTAGTGTTTCTCTCCAGGATTTTTTTTTTATAATAGAGAGACAGCCCACTACTGTCTCTGCAATTACTATTGGTCTTGCAACTTGTACATCATTAAAGTGCATCAAATGATGAAAAGGAAGAGTTGTTCCATGCTTCCTCTTTAATCAGCTAAAGGCTTTTTTTCCCCAAGTTTGGGGAGTCACTGATGTGGTAAACCCAGATAATTTGACAGACATTGAATAAGTAAAGACTTGAAAATTATTGCCTGGTCGATTGAATCATAACTTCTGCCAGAAATGTCTTTTAAAATTTGGCAAACACCATAAATCCATCCTTGTGTCTATGGTACAGAGTGGTGGTAAAAGTGGAACAGCGTGAGGAATGTTTTCATGGCATATATTAGGCCTCTTAATTCCAATAAGCATTATTTAAAAACCATAGCATACGTAAGCAACATTGCTGACTAAGTTCTGTAATCTAACGCCCTTTTACAAAGTCCAGTAGGATAGTGCACCACATCATGAATCCTTTGGAATTTTTTGGATGTTTGTACTCTTACATTCACCTAAATCATAATGAAACTGCAAATAATGATAGTCTTAAACAAAAAATAGTTAAAACAATACTGCTTGTCATATCTCTATTAAAAAATATTGTCATGAATATTCAAGGTCAACAATCAAAAATGTAGGTAAATCTTTAGACTTAGTAATTAGTGATGCCTCTTTTAACAAGAATAACCTTACCCAAATCCTCCCTGTAGCTAGTGATCAGACACTGTCATCATGTAGTTGGACTTTTTGCCCACTTACTTTACAAAACAGTTTTAGTGCTTTTATATTTCAGAGTGCCTCAATTGAATGGATTACTTTACATCATACCACAGCATCTTAATAGTACCGAGGTCTGTTCTTGATGTAATCCTGTGTTTGAAGTGAAAGTTATGCTGCAAAGCCAGGTTTCTTTTGGGGTTCAGGTCACTATCAACATTCCCTAACATTCTCAAACTTATGTAATCCAATTCAGGGTCATTGTGGGGTCTGAGTGTACTCTGGAAGCATTGGGTACAAAGCAGGCCAGTTTATTGCAATGCTCTCTCATGCACACATCCATGCGGAACAAACTTAAAGTCATGTTTTTGTTATTTGGAGGCAAACTTGAGAAACCAGAGTAATACAGACTACATACAGGTTTGGGTTTTTAACCCAGGATGAAAGCTCTATAATGCAGCTGCAATAACCACTGCACCAAGGCAGCAAAGTAGTCCCATAGATAGATAGGTAGTACAGTGGAACCTCGGTTCACGAACGTCTCGGAACATGTACAAATTGGTTTACGATCAAAAAGTTCGCCAAACTTTTGCATCTGTTCACGACCACACACTCAGTATACAAACAAGCCAGTTTCCCTTTCGGTTTGTACGTGTTCAGTCTCTCCCTGTGCATTTCCTGTGCAGCGAGCAAGAGAGAGAGAGCGAGAGAGCGCAACACACACGAGAGAGAGACACACACACACAGGCACGAGAGAGAGAGATACACACACACACACACACAGGCAGCACGAGAGAGACACACACACAGGCAGTGCGAGAGAGAGACACACAAACACAGGAAGCGAGAGAGAGAGGAGACACACACACACACACACAGGCGCGAGAAAGAGAGAGAGACACACACACACACACACAGGCAGCACGAGAGAGACACACACACACACACACACAGGCAGCGCGAGAGAGAGACACACATAGGCAGCGCGAGAGAGAGAGACACACACACACACACACACACACACAGGCAGCGCGAGAGAGAGAGACACACACACACACAGGCAGCGCGAGAGACACACACACACAGGCAGCGCGAGAGAGAGACACACACACACACACAGGCAGGCAGTGCGAGAGAGAGCTGGATGCATAAGGTATAGAAGCCAGTTAAAGAATGCACTGAGCTTCTTTTTGTTTTCACTTCTGCTTACAGCGATCGGTTCGTAGCGTGCATTGTTGCAATGTTACTTTTCTTGGTGGTTTATTAAATTACAGATTTTATCAAATGTTCATTTTTTTCCCTGTGCTTAAAACTCTTTAAAAAAAAAAAAGTGTTTTTAGCCAGCGGTTGGTAGCGCTATAGCGCGAACTTTTGCAGTGTTAGTTTTCTCTGTTGTTCAAGGTTTTCTCAGTGTTATTCAATGTTTTTACATTTAGTTTACTATTACCCTGTGCATTCTATGGTTTAATTAACTATATTTGTGCTTAAAAACTTTTAAAAAAATATATATTTACATACAGTTCGTATGGTCTGGAACGGATTAATAGCATTTAAATACAATCGTATGGGGGAAATTACTTCGGTTCACGACCAAATCGGGTTACGACCAGAGTTTTGGAACGAATTATGGTCGTGAACCGAGGTTCCACTGTACTTTACGGAGCTCCAAAGGGAAATTAATTTGTTCTAGCATCAACAGATAACAGTTATGAAAAAAGTACAAACTTTTACATAAATGTAGGAACCAGAACTAGAGGTTTATAGGATCATTATCGTCACATGTACAGAGTACACTTGTTATTTGTGCTAATCATCATACAACATGTCACCAAATCTATGGAACCACAATTAGTGGGTAGAAAAAAAAAAAAAACTTATTTCAAATTTTCTGCTTTCATTGACTGAGACGCAAGTTAATTGTTTGTTCATTATGCAAAATCCACACCATTGAACCTGTCTCAGTGAGATTTTGCACAAATTTCCCATATGCAGAGGGGACCAGAAAAGGCTATAGTACATTTTTTGGCATCAGGACCAAAAAAAAAAAGACCCAATAGCATCTTTCAAATTACAATGGTTGAATGAGCTGAATGCACCAGGACAGAACCATAACAGAGAGAATGGACAGCATTAATTATGATAGCCATTACGTTTTCCATAATCCTCTTTTTGCCATTGTCTCCACTGAATGTTCAGTCAAATCTACAAATTAGTTGGCCTTATTTTTAATTTATTCCTATGTTTGCATCCATTGAGCTGGTGCTGCTAACCCTGCAGACCACAGCCTTAACCATTACACTTGACCACAAGCTGCTGCCCAGGTTAAAGGACGCACGTTTCCTCAGAAAGAATGTTCTGCTCTGGGTCTTTTTATGCAACATGTCTTTGTTATCCACCCTAACGCAGTCTACTACTTAAATGGATTCTCAGATATTTATAAGTGTGCACCACCATAATGGCCTCTCCCATTATGGCAACTGATCTATAATAGAGGTTGAGTTAGTGTCTGTTTCAGGATGAAGTCATTTATCAATAAGTAATTTAAACTTCAGAATTTTTACAGTGAAAAACAAGAGAAACAAAGAAGGATTTGTAATAAATAAAACCTAAAAGCTCACAGTTTAATGATTCTTCTTTTAAACCCACTTATTACAGTTTATTGTCATGGGGGTCAGACTCCTATCATTGTGGCATTGGGCAGAGGAAAAAAAAAAAAAACACTCAATGGGTTGCAAAACTGTTGCAGGGCACTGATATGACTAATGTATAAAAGTATTAAAGTTGTTGATAAACTCAACATACGCATCTTCAGAAAGTGAAAAGAAGACAAGAGTAACCAGAAAGACACTGAGCAGTTTTCTTTCATGGTGGAAGACCAAAAATGCTAGATATTATCATTTTTTCTTCCTTTTAAAGCTGTGGTTTCAGCTAAGAACATGGTTAACTATATCTTGCAACATTAGCCCTTAAAAACTAGATATTTCTGCATTTGTTTTTTATTTTTTTTAACCTTCCACTTCAGCGAAGGACACAACCAGCTATCAAGCTACAGTCACCTCCAAAACTATTGGAACAGCAAAACCAATTAATTTGTAATTGCTGTGCACTGAAGACATTTGTATGCAAGATCAGAAATCAGTGTTTCCCCCCTTTGTTCTGTATTGTGCGGTAGCACAACTTGCATAAAGGTTTGCATGAATCCTTGGGTTTAAAATCTTCATTTGGCACAAAACCAAAGTACTTCCAGACGCCGCTGCACGGAGAAAGCTCGGATGCTACTGAGTTAGCCATCTTCGTAGCAACATGTGAAACACTCAATGCATAAATGAATAAATTGCATAAACTCCAGGGTGATTCAGGCATTTCCTGTGTCAATTGACATGGTGCATAAAATTCTCATCCTAGGTTATTAGGGAACAGAGATCCTAAAAAGTGCACAAAAGGTTCATTAGCATAGACAAAAAAAGAAAAAAAAATTTGGCACCAAAGGTCAAGTCCTGAGATTATTCTATTAGTTTAATTTTATTTAATTATACTTTGTCCAAACTACCAAAATTGCATAGATGTATTCAAGGTATGCAGTAAATGACATTATGGACTGTAAACTGAAAAAGAACACTTAGAAAAAATAAGGCAATGATACAAAAATGAATTCTGGAGCATTTTTTGCTATTCTGGAAAGCTGTACCATGCTTATTTTTCCTACACGTATGGTGACACCCTATACCACACAAAGTGCAGACGTGGACAAATTTGTTAGTATACTTATAGTTCATTAAAAAACTGCTGTATGCTTACTGAAAATCAATTAAATGAAAAACAATAATGTACGCCTGTATGCCTTTGATATGTCATCAAATAAATCAAGCAAGTGGGGAAAAAAACTAAAGTATTGCTTATTCTACAAAGATTTTCTTAATGGCATGGACACATTTGTTGATACCCCTAGAATAGATTATAATTAATAGTATTAATTTTCAAACTAGCCGTTTTCTTTAATTATTATCACACATGTCTCCAATCAAGCAATCAGTCATTCAGCGTATTTAACTAGGAATAATCACGCCTCAGAAAAACTCCATAGAATCATTCAGTCTATTTAAATGGGGAAAATGAATCACTCTGCTGTTGGGTATCATCATATGTTCCACACTGAACATGGACCAAAGAAGTAAAAGACAATTATTTGAGGAGATCAGAAAGAAAATAATGAACAAACATGTCAAAATAAGATAATCTCCAAGCAGCTTGATGTTCCTGTGACAACAGTTGCAAATATTATGAAGAGGTTTAAGGTCCATGGGACTATGGCCACCTCCCTCTACATGGCCGTAAAAGGAAAACTGACAAGCAGAATGGGCAGAAGGATAGTGAAAAATGGCAGACAAAAAGCCGAGGAAAACTTCTGAAGAGGTATAAACTGAACCCCCAGGTCAAGATCTATTAGTGCCTGATTGCACTATCCATCACCTTTTGAGTAACAGTTGGCTCGACGGAAGAAGACCCAGGAAGAATCCATTGTTGAAAGAAAAATAAAAAGCCAGACTGTAATTTGCTAAAATGCATATTGATAAGCCACAATGCTTCTGGGAGAATGTTCTTTAGACAGATGAGACAAAACTGTAACTTTTTGGCAAGTCACATCAGCTCTGTGTCCAGGGAAGAAAAAAGCAAAGACTTCAAAGAAAAGAACACCATACACTACTGTGAAACATGGAGGAGGCTTGGTTATACTTTGAAGCTGCTCTGCTGTGTCAGGTACGGGATTGCCTTGAATAAAACTCAAGACTATGAAGACATTCTGGCATTAAACACACTGCCCAGTGTCAAAATGCTCTGTTTCATTCACAGTTCATGGATCCTCCAACAGGATAATGACCCAAAAGACAGCTAAAAGAACCCAAGAATTGCTAAGAATAAAACATTGGACTATTCTGAAGTGCCGTTCTATTATCCATGATTTGAATCTTATCGAACATCTATGAAAAGAACTGAAACATGCAATTTGGATAAGGCACCCTTCAAACCTGACACAGCTGGAGCAGTTTGCTCAGGAAGAGAGGGGCAAACCACATGTTGACACGTGCAGAAGTCAAATTTAAAGCTTCAGAAAACTGCTTGTTAACAGTGATTGCCTCTAAAGGTTGTGTAACAAAATGTTAGGTTAAGGGTTCCCCATTTCTGTCCATGCCAATTTAACTTCTGTTATTATTCGAAAATACCTTAGTGAATCAAAACTCTAAAGCAAAGTCTGATCTTTGTTAAACACAGAATAAAGAACTATGGGTGCCTATTATTTTTGTCAGTTTCAAGTTATTTCAAAGACAGTTGTGGGTCCTTCTTTTTAGTAGAGGGGTGTGGGTTCTTCCTTTTTAGTAGAGGGGTATCAACAAATTTGTCCATGTCTGTAGTAACTGGTCTCAACTATTATTTCCTTGACTTATGTTGAGAGAAGTTTCCTTATTTCTGTATTTGTGAAATTTCTTGACACTTTGAGACAGCTATCCAAAGAAAATAAAGTTCAGTGAAATTACAGAATTAGATTTTTATTAATCTGTTATCCAGTATACTAAAAGTATACTATGTTTCAAATTCAGAAACTGCATGATAAATTTTCCCGGAATTCCCTGGAAATCACTGTGTTAACATATGTACAGTAATTTACTGGTAAATTTAAAACCTGCAGCTCGCTCAATTCATCACTTTGCACTGTAAAAGACTGACATGCAAGAGCATATTGCCAGAGGCTTTCAAAACACTCAAGCAGCACCTACCAACAAGCAGTAGTGAGCCAATAAATGTCTAATCAGACAAATCAGAACCGTGTCATCAATTATACACTTTTTTATGACAGAGTACAGCTCATTAGATTGAAAATAATAAGTTCCTCTGTAAAAATACAACAACTGCACACATAGTTACTAAAGTAAAGTTCTCTTTAGAAATGTTTAAGCGAGCACTCAAACAATATTCAACACAATTTGTCTTAAACAGAGAAAGCCACTCACATTAGACTGCCAGCAAGAGTTTCAAATGTAAACTATGTCTGGTCAATGTTTAGAAGTTACAAACAGTATATTTTGCAACCAGTCTCAATTTGGAAGTGACTCAAATTTTTTACTTTTCTGGAAAACCCCAGGAGAGTCTCAAAATATCTTTAATGAAAGCCACTTCTGTACAGCAAAACTTCACAAGAAATTCCTTCCTTAATCAAAAAAAAAAAAAAACTACCAGCAATAAAAACACTTAATAAACCCTACAAAGAGTGAAATGAAACAGAACAATGTATTCTAAAAATGAGGGGCAATATCAGAAGAAAGATTTATCTCTGAATATCTACCATTCTATAACACAAGTGCATTCTGAAAGCATTTTAATCAGTCATTCTGATCTATATAGTCTTCCAATACCTACAATACAAGCAAGCTGTAAGAAGAACCAGACCTGGGGCCTCATGTATAACGCTGTGCGTAGAACTCACACTACAACATGGCGTAAGCACAAAAGCGGGATTGTGCGTATGCACAGAAAAATCCAGATGCAGGAATCTGTGCGCACGCAAAATTTCACATTCTTCCACTACATAAATCCCGATCAGCGTGAAAAGTAACGCACGTGCACGCGCCTTCTGTCCCGCCCCAACTCCTCCCAGAATTACACCTCTTTTAATATGCAAATCAATATAAATAGCCTTCTGTGAAAAGACAATGGGAAAAGCACAGGGGAAAATATAAGAATTTCAGCGAATACCAAGTGGAGGCAAAGAAAAAACGTACTATTTGTTGGTTTAAACAGTGGTATAATCAACAAAAGAAAGTTGATTGAGTGACAGAGTGTCAGAAAAACTCGAAAGATCAAATTCACAAAGTCGCACAGTGCCTGAAATAAAAAAGAAATCACATATCAAAGTCGCTGTGAAAAGGCGAGTCGTAGCCCACCGTCTGAGTGTCATATGAAAGCGTATTAGGGTACAAACAAAAAACAGGCACACAGTGGGGAAAAAAGCACGAAATGTCAACTTTAATCTCGAAATTTCCACTTTAATCACGTAGTTTATTTTGCCATTAAAGTAGAACATCATAAACTTCATCTTAAAATCGTTTATTTTACTAGTTTCTCAAGTAGCACGTTAAATGCTTTGTTCTGTATTTGATCTTCTATGTGCTCTATGTGTGTGAATCACTACATGCTTCCATTCTTTCTCTTTCTCCGACAGGACACAGAATTCATTACATTCGAGATATTACAGCTCTTTGAATAATTAAAATACTGAGATGTATACGTGATATCATTTTCATGATGATAGGAATGAAAGCATGTTATTAAACATGGGAACACGGTGGCGCAGTGATTGTTCATATCTCACGCAAGAGGCTTGCGGTGCCATGTGCAACCTTCGATGAAATAATTTATTTCAGAAGTACTGTCTCTTTCAAACGTACTAACCTCCAATTCCTGTCCATACTTTTCTTTCTCCAATCACCACACAATCAGCTCTGTAATAGACGTTAAGCCATTTGTAAGCTTAGAACGCCAATTCTTCAAAACTTTTAAGGAACATTGAAATATCTTCGTAGTGCATGTTTAATTAATCTATTCATCTATCCTTCCAGTGTCGTGTCAGCACCAGCAAGAATACAGCGCAAGGCAGGAGCTATCCTTGAACTAGCTATACGCTGCGGCACCGTGTCCTCACAAGTTTAATTATTAACAATACAGATTATTTAAATGAAGTTAAAGTTTTATCTGTATACTATTAAGCAACATATTTTGCTGCATTTCATCTTAAAAATGATATTGTCATCATACGCGCTTTATAAAGTAGCGCAGGTTGTGCAATATTATAACTGTAGTGTTAGTTTACAGTGAGGTGATTGTTCTTATAAGTACAAACAGTTCTACAAGGAGCACTTGATGGACTGATTGAGTGCGTTTATAGTTATTGGGATGAAACTGTTTCTGAAACGCGAGGTCCGTACAGGAAAGGCTTTGACGCTTTTTGCCGTGGTTGAGGTAGTGTGTACTTGAAACTGTATACCGATAATTTTCTTTCCGATCATCTGCTGCTGTGATTCACACTCAGATACAGTGATATAAATACTCTGAGTGGTGCAGTGAGAGTAATATGGAAAAAGATGATCCGCAGTGGCAACCCTTAACGGGAACAGCAAAAAGAAGAACAAGATGCAGTGAGCGTAAAAACGCTAAAGCAGTTATGGTATTTGGAATACTATGGCTATTCCCTGGCCCATTATATTGCTACAGGTTAATTACAATCAGATGCATTACACTAATAAACAATTTGCAGTTAATTTCAGTGTATTTATAAAGCCGCGTCAGGAATGTGGAGCTAAGAAAGAAAGGATGAGCACACAGGAACAGTAGTTTGACCATTCTGTGGACAATTATATTGTTACAGGTTAATTACAATCAGATGCATTAAATTTATGAACGATATGCGGTTAATTTCAGTGTATTTGATAAAGCTGCCACCGTGGATGTGGATCTAAGAAAGAGTAACCACACAGGAACAGTAGCACTGCTTTGACGCTGGGTGCCGCCAGTCTGCAAAACCGAGCGGAGAAATTGCGTACGCCAAGGTATGAGTTACCGTGGAAATGTGCGTGGCTTTACGCCAAGTTTAGGTTTTATACATCGCGATTTGAGCGTGGAAAGGTTCGTACGCAACATTTCTGTGCGTACGCACCGTTTATACATGAGGCCCCTGCTCTTTTAAACATTCATGGTGGAATATTACCTCTCCCTTCTTCAAATAAAATTAGAATACTGATATGTTAGACAGATGCTGCAATATGCAGGTATAAACATTCTAAATTCTTAACTTGTAAAGTTTAATAAACAATCACTCTGAATCCCACATAATGTATAAAGCTGACTGACTCACTCTTTCAATCATAAACAAAAATACCATTTCCCATTTATTTAAAAATCTGAAATTCAGCAGAATTGTACAGTGATCCCTCGCTATATCGCGCTTCGCCTTTCGCGGCTTCACTCCATCGCGAATTTTATATGTAAGCATATTTAAATATATATCGCGGATTTTTTGCTGGTTCGCGGATTTCTGAGGACAATGGGTCTTTTAATTTCTGGTACATGCTTCCTCAGTTGGTTTGCCCAATTGATTTCATACAAGGGACGCTATTGGCAGATGGCTGAGAAGCTACCCAACGTACTTTTCTCTCTCTCTCTCTTGCGCTGACTTTCTCTGATCCTGATGTAGGGGGTGTGAGCAGGGGGGCTGTTCGCACACCTAGACGATACGGACGCTCGTCTAAAAATAAAAATGCTGAAAGATTATCTTCACGTTGCTATCTTCTGTGCAGCTGCTTCCTGAAGCGACATGCTGCATGGTGCTTCGCATACTTAAAAGCTGGAAGGGCACGTATTGATTTTTGACTGTTTGTTTTTCTCGGTCTCTCGGTCTCTCTGTCTCTGTCTCTCTCTCTCTCTCTCCCTGCTCCTGACGGAGGGGGTGTGAGCTGCCGCCTTCAACAGCTTTGTACCGGCGGTGCTTCGCATACTTAAAAGCCAAACAGCCATATTGATTTGTTTGCTTTCCTCTGCCTTTCTGACAGACTGTGCTCCTGATGCGCACTCCTTTGAAGAGGAAGAGATGTTTGCATTCTTTTAATTGTGAGACAGAACTGTCATCTCTGTCTTGTCATGGAGCACAGTTTAAACTTTTGAAAAAGAGACAAGTGTTTGTTTGCAGTGTTTGAAAAACGTTCCTGTCTCTCTACAACCTCCTGTGTTTCTGCGCAAATCTGTGACCCAAGCATGACAATATAAAAATAACCATATAAACATATGGTTTCTACTTCGCGGATTTTCTTATTTCGCGGGTGGCTCTGGAACGCAACCCCCGCGATGGAGGAGGGATTACTGTACATCTAAAGCAGTAAAAAAGGATACTTCGATATATCAATATTTAGGAGTAAAAACAACTCCTAAAATAGAAATGCTCAATATTCCAAAATCTGAAAAATTGTTTGACTGATTTGATTTAAATTTAGTGACGTTTTAGAAAAGAAAAAAAATTAGCTGACCCATGTTTTTTATTTGACGATAATAACACTGCACAATAATGGTGCAGCACTGAGACTTCATAAAAAGTCCCTCCATTGGTCGTTTTTCAATAAGCCACTGAAGTGCCTTCTTTCCTCTACCCATGAAGAGGTCACTACAAATATATTTACAGGGGTGAAACAACTCCAACATTAGAAATGTTCAATGCATGGGCCACACAAATATGCAGCCTGTAAACATTATTGCTGTTTGTAGTAAGTTAAAGTAAAACTTTATTGTCAAGCCAAGAAGAAGTTTGAAAATACAAATACAGTGGAACCTCGGTTTGCGAGCATAATTCGTTCTGGTAACGTGCTCGTAGTCCAAAGCACTCGTATATCAAAGTGAATTTCCCCATAAGAAATAATGGAAACTCAGATGATTTGTTCCACAACCCAAAGCTATTCTTATATAAATGATTAATACAAAATATAAAGTAAAAATACATAAAACAAATTAACCTGCACTTTACCTTTGAAAAGAATCATGGCTGGTGTGAGTGAGTTTCTAAACTCTTGTGGGATTCCACCCAACAGGACGACAGGCGGAAGAGCGTCCCAAAGCAATCGCAGTCTCCCAGCGCTGTAGCAGTTTACCGCAAAAGCGAATCCGAAAAGATTGTGGACATGCTATAAACGCCTGCCATCGATGGGTGATACAAGGAACAAGGAACATTGTAAATGCACAGGGCCCTGCCTGACTGCTGTATCTGTTTCAAGCTGAATAAAGCTGGTGCTGCTAAAGTACCGAGATTCAGCTTTGTGTTTCAGTGTGCAAGATGGGGACTCGCACATCACAGCACACACACGCGCACACACACACACACACAAGCGTGTGTGTGCACAAACACATACACACACACGCGAGCGAGCGAGCACGCACACACAGTCACAATGCTAATGCTGTAGTAAACAGTATACGCTTGTACGGATGTTTACTATGAGTGAGGCACGCGACTCAGACAGAGAATAGGAGATGATTCCCTACAATCCTGCAGCGAGAGAGAGAAGAACCATCAGCTCAGTTGTGATCACATGACGTTCAGCAGACAAAGCGTATACATACTACTCGTACTGCAAGACCTCGCTCGTTTATCAAGTCAAAATTTATGAAAAATTTTTGCTCGTCTTGCAAAACACTCGTAAACCAAGTTACTTGCAAACCGAGGTTCCACTGTATAGTATATACTCGAGTACAAGTCGGGTCTTGAAACCCGAAAGACTGATCATAAAAATCAGACCCCAACTTATACGTTCAAAAATGCAACATTTTTATTTATTTATTTATTTATTTTTTTAACACCTTCTTGCCTCCTCCAAGTTTCTCAGAAACATCGAATTTTGTTGCAGCAGCACAGTTACCAATTTCATTCGCCACTTCAACGACTTTTAATTTAAAATCAGCTTCTTGTTTTCTTCTGATTGAACGCTCCATCGTAGATAAGGGATGCTCTTACGATAAAGGTGTATGAGGGGGTGAGATACAAAAAGCACACTTCGGAATAGTTCGGGTATTACTGTGTGGTCACATAGGTACAATACTTAGAAAAGAACTGGAATGAATCTTGTGAAAAAGGAAACCATGAAAAAACACGGCAAAAGTCAAAAGCATAAAAATGTTTGTGATTGCACTCTCACAAAGAATACTCCTCAGGAAACTCCAATAGCATAGGCAGTGTATTTAGTGTGTGAAAAAACAGTGGACAAAGAATTAAAAGAGCTAAAAATCAAATTTAATGCATCCTATATGATAGTACGCAAGGAACTGACATTCACCAAATTCACCTCTTAGATCTTGTTGATGGAGAAAATAAAAAAAACAGATTGGATGTCTCAAAGATGTATGATAATGACACAGTTTGCACCAAGTCCATTGGGTGCTTTACAAACAAAGTCAAAGGACAGATATAGTGGAACCTCGGTTCACAACCATAATTCGTTCCAAAACTCTGGTCATAAACCGATTTGGTCGTGAACCGAAGCAATTTCCCCCATAGGATTGTATGTAAATACAATTAATCCGTTCCAGATGGTACGAACTATATGTAAATATATTTTTTTTAAAGATTTTTAAGCACAAATATAGTTAATTAAACCATAGAATGCACATCGTAATAGTAAACTAAATGTAAAAACATTGAATAACACTGAGAAAACCTTGAACAACAGAGAAAACTAACATTGCAAGAGTACGCGCTATAGACTTACGACCCGATCGCTGTATAAACGCTTTATTTTTAATGAGTTTTAAGCACAGGGGGAAAAAAAAAAGGAACATTTGAACAAATCCGAACTTTATTTAAAAACCAATCACAAGCAACCAAGAAAGTAACATTGCAGCAGTTTGTGCTATAGCCTTACAACCCGATCGCAGGGGGAAAAAAATGAACATCTGAAAAATCCGTAACTTAATAAACCACCAAGAAAAGTAACATTGCAACAATTCATGCTACGAACCGAAAAATGAACATTTGAAAAATCCGTAATACAAAAACTAACCACAAACCACCAAGAAAACTAACCTTGCATGAGTCGAGTTCTGGCATGAAGTGAGGAGGAACTGGGTGGGGAGGAGGTTACAGTGCTTAGAAGCCATGATTAACTGCAAAAGCACATGAAATACTGTAGAGCACAAAGAGTTCACAGGTAAAGCACGCACGCACGTACAACCACGCACGTCTGACCAAGAACAATGCAACACATGTGGAAATCATCGGCGCACACAAACCGAAAGGGAAACTGGCTTGTTCGTATACTGAGTGTGTGGTCGTGAACCGAGGCAAAAGTTTGGCGAACTTTTTGGTCGTAAACTGATTTGTACGTGTACCGAGACGTTCGTGAACCGAGGTTCCACTGTACTTAGAAATGTGCATAAGGCTAATTATATCTCTGATAAATGACTGTGGTACAGATGTGTCTGGCAGAGATAATATTACTGTGTATTGTAGACAAATTTCTGGAGGTTCAGCAGTGAACTACTTTGTTGGATTAGCAGAGGTTAAACATTCCCATGGCCAAGGAATATGGAGCACAATTAAAAAAAAAAAAAAAAAAAAAGTACAGCATAACACTGATGGGTCTAACGTGAACATGGGTGCATCAGGTAGAGTGGATGCACGTTTAAGAGGAGACACAGGAAAACACGTCCTTTCCTTCCATGGTCTATCACACAGACTGGAACGGGCCATGTTAAAAAAAACTCAGAAATCTCTTTCAATAATTGAAAAAGTATACGACTTACTATAGCTGATATGGAAAACATACCACTTCAGCCCCAAAAGACAGGATGAGATGACAGTGATCGGTATGGAATTAGGCTGTTCTAGACGCACACCTTCTGCAGTGAAGACCCAGCATCAATTGCCTGACATTTACCAGACATTTTCTGGTTTTCTGCACTCAGATCACACAGGACACAGTCAGTATATGACTGCATAACTACTGTATATGGAACACCTGGCTGCAAGCACAAAAAAAGCAAAAAACACAAGTTAAAGGGATAGCAAGATACACTGCACAGAAAATGGAGAGATTGCCTTTTGTGACACTTTGTCACTTTCACCACGGCTTGTTTCAGAAAATCTGTTACACTTCAGAAGAATTCTTTGATTTTGCTTCCAGCTGCAGCAGCTATTAACAGTTGTTCTTACAATCAAGGGGATGTCAGACAGACCATAAGGAAAAGTTCCAGGAGTTTCTGCAGCACGCTGGACTAGAACCACTTGTTCAGCATAAAAATGTAGTATCCAAAGAAAACGCACGGATGTCAGACAGACTAAAAACTAAAAAACAGGGTAAGTCAGTGAGTAGTACCTTTACAGGCATTACCTTTCAGAGTATCCAACTCAAAGGAACAAGGTTCACCAACTTTACAGATGACCTTCAATTGTATGTTAAGAAAATATGAGGGGTGATACATAGCAAGGAAGCTCACATTGGTCTAAGATCATTTGTTGCTTCTCAGTCTTCTATGATTCATGGCCAGATAATTTATCTATTTTTGGAGAAAATGAGATTGACACTTTAATTAATTTGTATCAAGAAATCTAGTTGAAGAACGCATGTGATGTCAAGGCTGTACAAATGGAATGGAGATTGCTAAAAATCCTGATTAAACCTCAATTCTCAAACAACTCTTGTAACAGTTTGTGGAATGTTTGCAGTATTCTATATCTTGTTGAGATCATGCTTATTCTGTCTATTTCAGAAGCTCTGCGTGAACATGGCTTTACTGCGCAGAACAAAATAAAATCAAAAGTGCAAAACTCATTCAACATCTTAACCTTGAAGGATTCAGTCAGGATCAGCACAGAAGGCCCATCACTTGAGCAGTTTGATCCTGAACCCTGTGGCAAACGCTGGCTCACTTAAAACAAGAACAAAAGAACACCAAATTACAGTGGATGTCCATCTGACAATGGCATTCTGATGGTCAATGACACAGGTTCAGTGCCTGGGTAAAATACACAGTTTTCAATGACTGTACATAGTTTCAAAGTTATGACATTCAGTTACCCAACTCATCAAGACAGACACAAAACCACACAAGAAGGATGCACTGCACAGGAGAAAGAAAAGAATTAGGCACACATACATGGAGGATAGAAAACTAAGAGACTGAATGATTCATATTTTACACATTTTATTATTATTTGGCACCTAAATCAAAGCTATTGGCTCCTATTTTTTTCTCTTTTATGAACCACTCGCTCCTTGAGGAGAATTTTTGTCTGGAGACCTGACATAATACTTCTGATACATCAAACTAACTAATGGCACTATAACTGAGACACATTGTCTTAGGAAATTTCCCAGGTGAAGCCAGGTAACACAGCTAGTTTAAAATAAAATACTGTACAGACTACAGCGATACACTGGTAATGAAGACAAAATATAGCCTTTTAAATTAGGAATCCAGCCTAAAACCATCATAACCATGTTCATGAATTCTAAGGAGCTCATCTCTTTCAATCCATTAAGCATAAATAGCTACCCAGTTAAACTCTGCTCTTCTTTATGAGCTGAAGCATTCTGTCAGATGCAGGCAACTCAAAACTTAGAATTATGTGGGAATGTGTGACTATGACGTGTAGTGGACTGACTGAGACAACCATGAGTATGTGACTGCTGTTGCTGCCAAACTGGCAATTGTTGATGTTTTCATGGACCAAATGTGATGATTTAAATCAAACAATCAGATAAGCATGTATTCTGATAATTAATTATTGATTAATTATTAACTTCAAAATAAACAGTTAAGAGGTTTAGCATATATTGGGATACTTTAAGTAATCTAAACCCCCTAAGTTGATCAAACAGTAGCCCCCGTTTGTTTTTCGATATGACCCACCCAAGGTAAACTCAGGCACTGTATTAAAATGTGTTCATACACATTAGTACTAGGGGGTTGTACCGTGTTAGCCATTATGAATGTAGAGAAAAGCCAAGCAAAATGACACCTTTTATTGGCTAACTAAAAAGATTACAATATGCAAGCTTTCGAGACAACTCAGGCCACTTCTTCAGGCCTGGCACAGCTGATTAGTGACTCTCGTCTAATCTCGTCTCTGGCTTCTCCCAGAGACCTGACAACTACTGACGTGAAGATGAGTGACATCACTTCTGCCTTTTCCACTTTGCCCACCTATTAACCGGCCCCATCGCCATCTTGCCTCAGTGACATTTTTGACACTCGTGTGGAAAGAAAATGTCACTAATAAAGGACAAAGAAATCCCATACCAAGTTTTGTAGTAAAACAGACTCAAGAGGAATGAGGTAGCCACCCAATATGACAGCCAAGACATTGTGGGCCGAAACTCCACCCTAGGAGGTCACGACTGATCCTCTCTATCTAACTACATTTTCAGTACTGGCAGCTGCTGGCCTCCTTTAAACAAGAACAACGGAGTGACAATTCCCATAAATTTGTCATGAATGCAGTAGTTCTCGTAGAAGGACCAAGAACTTCATACCTCATGCCACTAGGGTCACATTTTGTCATTGAAAATGACTTATTGTATCTTGTGGCTAAACAAGAGGGAGGGGTGAGGTAATTGTTGTTAGTACCAAAAGCCTACCGACAGCAGGTTTATGCACTAGTACACGCCCACCACTTAGAGGCCCACCATAGACCCAACAAAACATTGGAAACAATTAACCTCAATTTATTTTATTCCGGAATTAACGAGGAGGACTGGCGCTTTTCTAACTCCTGTCCAGAGTGTCAACTGTGACAGATTCCTAGGAAGGACTGTGCTTCTCTTGCTCCCGTGCCTTTAGTAGACATCCTCTTCAAGTGGATCGGAGTAGACATGGTTGGTCAACTCAAAAAGTGGGGTTTTCACACGAGTTGCTATCCCTTAAGAATTCCTCACTGACCAAAGGTACTCAGACCTCAGAGACATTCAGGGAGGTTGCCAAGTTACTATGGATTACTCATTTAAAAACCTCAGTATACCATCCTCAAACTGACAGTCTATTGGTGTTGTTCAGTCAAACACTTAAACAGATGGTAAAAAATCCTTATAGGTTAAATAAATAAATAGAATCAATTCAGAGAGAGAGATACCCTTCCAGGTAGTCTGGGCATGCAGTAGGTGTCAAAAAATGGGGTATATACAATACACAAAACAAAACATAAGTAAACCTCTTCACAGAGCTAGATGGCCAATCTATCATTGACATCTCAGATATATAATAGTACAAACTACAAGAATAGATTATACCCACTCATTAAATGCAGAACTATCAGATTTGTTCAAATACATCAAAACAAAGTAGACACTAATTAACATAAATGAAAAACAACATCTGTCCATCAGTCAATTGTAGAACCACTGCCAGATTGTACAAAGAGAGTCAGACAAGATAGATACAGTCAGAGTCCTGGAGATTTCAGCCAACTGGCCACCTCCCCTCTTCTGGGCATTCCACATCCAGCCCCACAATTTCTATAGTGCTACCTACCAGGATGATGTGTTCATCTATTCTGGCAAATGGGAGGAGCACATGTGGTACATTTAAGTTGAACTTCTCACACTGTGTGAAGTCGGACTTCAGATAACCCCAAAAAGATGTTACTTTGTCCGCGAACCAAGTGTCAAGTACAGGATTTATTTAGCATTGACAAGGTACTGCTGCCGGTTTGTCCCTCACTTCTCTTAAAAGGCCACACCCTTAATTAACCTAACAAAAAAAAGTGCTCCTAACACAGTGGTGTGGGATGATAAAACGGAAGCTGCACTCTGCAATCTAAAGCACTCCTTCATGTTGGCACTGGTTTTGATGACTCTTGACTTTTCTCTGCATTTTGTCCTCCAGATGACGCTTTATACACAGGTCCAGGTGTTGTGCCAAAGAGTTAATGATGCTGAACACTCAGTAATATATCTGAGCCAGAAATTATAAGACCGGGAAACCAGGAATGCAGTAGTGGAACAGGAAGCCTTGGCAATTAAATGGGCCATCCTACAGCTGCGGCACCATCTCCTTGGTCAACAGTTCACTCATGTCACTGGCCACACGCACCTACACTGCATGGCTTTGAATAAGGAACCAAATTCTCACATTTCAGTATTGTTTTTAGACCTACAGCCATTCAAGTTCAAGGATGAACATTGCCGTGGCTCGCTGCACATCAACATCAATGCTCTCTCACTCTCAGGGATAGGTCTTTTGGTTCAGGGTCTATGTGTTTCACACATATGTGCTCGGGAGACAACTTCAAGAAACATCAAATGATAATTCTACCCCGAGTCAAGGGTTGGTGATGCTGCCTAATGCTTTTTCTCATGTTTCTCATGAAGATCTGATGACCGGTGTCGCACACACAAGGGACATCTCATCTAAGTTCTAGTCCCCTTAACCTGCCTCTTCCACCTTTCTCTCCTATTAATTGGCTCTATTGCCATCTTGGCAAGTCTGACCTTTGACTTGCATTCAGTAAAGACATCACGTTTTGCTGTTCATTTGTGTTTATTGATTTGACCATCAGTTACATTGGGGATCACCAGATGGTGCTCCAACTCTTTATGTTCTCTTGGGTCTGTTGTTTTTTTGTTTGTGGAAAGCAGCCCGGACACAGACAGGCAGACACCGTTGGTTCACCCATAACACGTTTATTTTTCAAATATGTACAATAAAGTGCACACACAACTCCCAAAGCTCCCCCAAAGTCCAGGCCTATCCAAACGCCTCACTCTTCAGGCTGCCTCCTTTCCTCCTCCAAGACATTGTCCTCCTTCGCTCCCGACTCCAGCCCCCAAATGGAGGGAGGCGGCCCCTTTTATCCCCACCCGGATGTGCTCCAGATGCCTCCCGATAAACCTAGTACCAGCTGCGCACCTGGAAGCACACCAGGTGTCCCTGGTCTTCTTCACTCCAGCACTTCCGGGTGTGGCGGAAGTGCTGGGGGCCAAGGCTCCAAAGGCATTGGGGCACCCCCTGGCGGTGACCACGGGCCCCTATAGGGTTGAGCTTCCAAGCTCAGTTCCTGTGGTCCCCAAAGCCACCAGAGCAGTCACCCCCACGTGGTCTGGGGGTGGCTTAAGCCCTCCTCTGGTCCTCCGGGGCGTCCCGGCTGGGTACCAACCCCAGCGACCTGTGACATGTTTTACAACAGTAATACATCCACTGGCTGTTATCACAGGTTTCAAACAATTTTTGCACCCACTACAGTGTGTCAACTTTATTTTACTAATGTTCAAAGAAATGCACAATTTGACAATAGTTGTCAAAACCTTTACCTACAAATAAAATCAAAGTGATCAACATTTTGTACGGAGTAATAATGCAAAAAATCCTGAAGAAGGGGAGCACAAATTTACTTTTATGTTGCTGCACAAATGATTACCAGTAATATACCATTAATTAAGAAATTTGGCTATACACGTGACTCCAGAAAAATACCTTGTGTATACTAGTTGGATCCTCAATCAACATATGTCTTCTTCACTCACTTTTGCTTTAGAACACCTTTTTGAACTACGTGAAATCTTAGCGTTGCTCCTCTTCTGATTCAAGGTGATCACGCATTTATTTACCACTAGACATTAAGCCCGTTACAATAACGGGCGCTAGAACAGTAGTGCATAAACATTAGTAGGAACAGTCTATATTAAATGGCAAGGGACCTTGTATTTTCTGTTACAGTAATCCTGGCTTGTATGTGGCTGTAATATACGTCACTGTATTGTGTCCTTTAATTTTCTCTCGCAGTAATGTCTCTCCAGCAAGTATTGTGCAGTTCCCCAGCAAGTATTTTAATCTGTGCTGGCTTACAGCTGATTATTGTATGTCTGTCGTCTCCCCAGCAACGGATTTTATGTGAGCGAAAATAAATCAACTTTTAAAAGTCATCGTATTTTAATATCATGGAAATTCATATATTTAGGAAAACCCCTTCAACGAATGACACTTTACACTTTTACCAGGCCAAGTTTGTTAATCGCAAATCTGACATCCTCAGAGTGAACATTTGCACAACAACAAACACTAATCCCACCTCTTTGGGGAAGCTGGTCTCCGCTTCTCAGTACCCGATTGGATTTTTCGAGCGTTATGTTTTAGGTCTTACCTCATTTACCGAAATCCAATTGGATCGGCCGCGCGATATTTTATAGGTCCCGCCCTCTCTGTCTCGTGTGACGCGTCAGGCGGCCTTTGAAACATCTGCTTTGAAGCATCGCACCGTGCCCCGCGCATGACAATAACGGGCGCTAGAACAGTAGTGCATAAACATTAGTAGGAACAGTCTATATTAAATGGCAAGGGACTTTGACCTCAATCTTTTTGTTGGTCGTATTTTTCTTTCTTTCAGCCTTTCTTTTGTTGATGTTTACTTGCTGAGCTGACCGTTCGTCGTGGGCTGCTGCCGTGTATTGTGTGTCTTTAATTTTCTGTGACAGTAATACTGTCTTGTATGGCTCTATTCAATAAGGGCACGCACAAAAAGGCAAGCTTCAAAAGGGCGACCTCAATTGAGCGCGGCGAATAAAGGCATTCGTACATAATTTAGTTCAAATGGCTCTGGAATATGTGAAGAGCAACAAAGGTGCAGATCTTTATTTATGTGTGCATTTATTCGCTGCGCCCAATTGAGGTCGCCCTTTTGAGGTTCGCCTTTTTGTGCGCGCCCTTATTGAAGGATACCGTCTTGTACGTCCGTAATATACCTTTAATTTTCTCTGTCGGTAATATGCTTTTAATCTCCTCTAACAGTAATACTGGCTTGTATGTGGCTGTAATATGTGTCACTGTATTGTGTACCTTTAATTTCCTCTCGCAGTAATACTGGTTTGTATTTCCGTAAAACGCCTCTAACTTTCTCTGACAGTAATATCGCGCATCGCACCGTGCCCCGCGCATGCGCACTTCACCAGAAGACACCCACACACGGACACCTGGACGCACACAGGGATTTTATTAAAGAGGATAGTACAGCACGGTGAAAAAAGAAAGAAATAATCATTTCTTAATTATACCTCCTGGATTAGAAGTTTAACTTCTGAATATCAGGCATCAAGTTCTGGATAAGATCGGAAGTCAGAATTGGGGAGTCATACCTAGAAACTCTCACAAACAACAACAGAAGTGTTCAGAATAAGACAGTCATAACAAGGAAAAAATGGAATCTTATTCCAATTATGTGCCAGAGTTTAAACATTTATGATCACAATTCAGAAAATCAAATACCAGTAATCTTCCAGGTGAGTGGCAGACTGAGCAAACATAAACCAGCCTCTTGCAAAGTTGGGGTTTGCAGGTTACGAATGCACAATACAGACACAAGGCAATTCCTATCTATAGTAGGGACTGACTTGCTACCCAAAACAAACACAGCATTTTCCTGTTATACATGTTCAGTAAACTGCACAGACTAAACAAAACAGAGAAAATTATCTGTCAACAGTAGACTACCTCACATAAAAAAGGAATAAACCATCAGGGACATGACTAAACGGACACAAGAACAAAATTGTTGTTCTTTTCCCATACTATCAACTAACAAAAAACAGAACACCATTGCAAAGCTCTATCATACAGTGAGATTAATTTACCCAAAGAGAATGAATATTCAATGCTCTGTTAGATGGAAACAATCTTAAGAAAACTAACGCAAAGCTGGCTGCATCAGTCATTCATAAAGATGGTCCACAAAAATAAGACAGCTGCTGAGTGAGCCAGGAACCAAAAAATAAACCTAACATACCAAATAAAATCTTTAAAGTATTATATTTGGTTCAAATAAAAAAGCAAAGGAAAAGAAATACAAAGCCACAAACAAAATCTTTCTTTTGTTTTTTTGCCCCCAAAAACAAAATAGCAGAGTGCCATGCCTGCCACCTGGCTTTAATAATGTACTGTAAGTGACATAATGCAACAAAATGTGTACATGCAAGGCAATAATGCTCATGGCATGGTTATGCCCATGACATTACTATTGTTTTGCAATTCTGCAGACAACAAAAAGGGAAAATAAAACATTAAAAAAATGGATGAAAGAGGTTGTCAATTTAGTCAAAAAATTAAGATTTAAAGATTCATATTAAAACAAGTATGCAGAATGCTTGAATATATTTAAATAAAGGTTAAGACTGTAGCATCAACTTGTACATTGAACCTTCATATTTATACTATTTTTATTCTTATAAGATATGCATGAAAACTCGTTAAACAAGTGTGAAATAAGTAAATACTGACATAATCAAATAGAAATGTACATAAGAAATCCAGACAAAATTGTTTATGACTGCTCAAGCATGTTAAACAAAAATAAAAATAAGGCAATTATCTTCCATTTTCGTTAATGAGAAAGAAAAACACCTTTTACTTATTGCAATGGATGCTAAACAGTTCTACCAACTGGGATTTGAGCTTTTAGGGTAAACCAGAACAAGATCAAAATCAAATCAGACACAGACTGCAACAGTGTGAGAGAAGAAGAAGGGCAGGTAAGAGGCAGGCAAGTCAAAGTTGGACTTGTTTTATTATTTTGGTGGTTTCAAACCTATGGATTAACCTGGAAAAGTAGCTCCTATTTTGCCTTATGGGTTCATCACAGTATCAAGTAAGGATACATACAATGCGCCTACCTTTTTTATTTTTCCTTCTTTACAGATTCAGCAATATAAAAAAAAGTGGCCTGAATATTTTTAATTATACATCAAGGCTCTTAACCTGCCATTGCTCGATCCCGAGTATGACATTAACCTGCATCCTGGTCCTCCAACCTGCAGTGAAAACTTGGGGGTTAGTGGCAGGACTGGCATTCCAGCCACTTTATATACAGTATATATATATATATATATATATATATATATATAAAAACTCACACTGTTCCACTCCATTCAAATTAGTGTGGTGCCAAGGTGTCTCCATTCAGTCCCAATTTGGGATCCTGAGGTGGTTCGTCTTGTGATGGGTGCAGCAACACACTGCATCAGTGCATGCTCCTAACCTCTCTCTCATATATTTTAAGTATTAGGTGTCAAATCAGAAGCCACATAAAATGTATAAGGTCCTGCCCTAAGTGGCACTTTTCATTTCACTTTTCATTTTTAATATACACTTCAAGTGTAATTTATGCATATTTCATACTGTATATTTGTCTGTAATTTATTCCCTTATCATATGCAGACTACAAAACACAAATAAAATATAAAGTGCAGCCAGTTTTCTCAGAGCTGATGCAATGTTCTTGCTAATTTATTCTACTATTTATAGAGCAGTCATATCTTATTTCTAAATAAAAACCACCAGCAAAATAATACAATTGCATCACATCACGTGCCCTGCCACACGTTAAACACTTCCCATTTCATACTGTTAATAAAAATAATCTATTCATTACAAGGCTCTTGCATGTCAGGAAAAGACACCTTTGTAAGTGAAGAAGCAAACCATGTCCAAAGCGCCAAAAAAACGTTAATTTGTAACTAAACCTGACATAGGTAGACACATAAGACACATACAGTTTAGAGTGACTTCATAATAAACAGCTAATCAAAAACAAAATAAGAGAGACGGACAAAGAAGACAGTTTATTTTTGTAAAAATGTATTTTTATAATATACCTATAAGATGCATTTAGGACATATTAATTTAGAACAGTACTCTTTGAAATGTGTTTACAAACAACATCATCCTATTTATGCTTTTCCTGGTGAGAGTCCCAGAATAAACACACGGAGTTGGCCTACCCAAGCCTTCCCAGCTCCTCCTAACCTCAGCAACTTTCTCTCACAGGACTGAGGGGCTGACCCAGAGCAAACAGAAGTGATAATACTACTGTATACTGTAACTACTGTATACAATTTGAACCATCCATTACAATAACTGCATAAAAACTGAATTATGGAATAAACTTAAAAATAAAATGCTTATTACTAGATTTATATTCAGTGTAAATAAGGATGTTTCTACCAACAGAGAACTATAACCAAAGCAGAACGAAGCACCCAAGTGTTCCAATTTAATAAAAACACCTCTGGCCCCTCCCTTCCTAATGCCTTTTAACCTCCTTAGCGTTAGTCCCGAGTGTCACTCGGCACCAGTATAGATGCCTCATGCGTAAGACCCGAGGATTACCCGGGCTGTAAAAGTGCCAACAGCATTAGTACTGAACATTACTCAGACAACAGTTAAGGTGTGTCTTGTGTAAGCATCAGGCCCAAGCGTTACCTGGGCAACAGTGTAGATCAGTCTTCTCCTAGCCTCATAATGGTGTCTCATAAGAAATGCCTCTCATCAGCAGTGATATTCAGGCCCTGAAACGACCAGTGAAACAAAAAGCGATGTGCAGTGTGCTGTTCATATTATTATTTTTTGTAGCATTATTACACTTTCTGCACTTCTGACTTTGTACTTTTAGTGTTTTACATGTTTTACAGTAGAAAGATGAGATTTAATAAAAATGTCATTTTTCAAGCCAAAAAATGCAACTGTTTTAAGAAAAAAATGTAACTTTAAGGAGATTAATCTATCCAAAGTAAGAAATGGTTCTCAGTGTAAAAGTGCAACACAATGTTTAGCCAGCAGCTCTGTCACTTTTCTCAAAATGTATCATAGTCAGCTCAATAATGTCCACTCACGAGTATATCTACTGATTTACCCATTTTTGCACATGTGACTCTCATTTCTGCCTACTCACTGCACTATAAATTAAGGTGGTATGATTCAGAAGGTAACTTGCTACTGAAATTCTGAAAATAACAAACCAGGCCTGCAGACGACCAGTAAAATTGTCTCCAACAATCTTCTCCATAACAAGCATTAACAGGCAGGAACAGTTTCTCACCCCTTACCTAACAAGATTGTGTTACTCTTTAGTGGAAGACCACCATGACTTCAAATTTGAAGGTATAAACATTTAGCTGCAAACCATTCCACTGCACACAAAAGAAAACTTTATAACCAGACCCTTAAGGAAACACCATCAGCAAACAGTAGAGATGCAATGCTTAGGTTCTTAATCCAGATATCTGCATACCTCCACTGTATCTTGATACCAACTCCATGAAAATCACCACCATTAGAGAATTAAAGAAGCAATCTTAGTAGATTAAAACACCCACAGTAAATTGTCTCAACATAATGTTAAGTGTACAGTATAACCATTATTCTCTTTCCACAAATACTGGGACCAAATGATACAATGCAGCATTCCTGAACGAAGCAACCGCCCCACCCCGCTTTTGAAACACTTTCCACAAGATACTACACAGTACCTTGTTATAAGCTTTGCTTTTTAAAAATACACAAAACATAAGTAGATAGCACTAGCAAATTCCCTTTACTCTTCAAGGATCTGTACAAGCATAAATAGTTGGTGGACTGTTGCATGGTCAGAACTGAAACTACATTATTCTTCATGAATTTGCAGTTAACTATCAGACAGTCTCCATTCCTGTACTCCAGCATAGGCTTTCCCAGTGAGCTGGAGGAATGACCTCTCAGTGATTTTAAAACACCCACCACTAAAATTTCCTGGGGTTGTTACTATGACAGTATCCAACAGCCATTTTCCATAGTTCCTTGCTACTATCCCCACTACTGAAATTTTGAACATGTTTCATTCAGAGAATACATCCCTGTCCTCTCACAAAATGCAGAAAAAGTTATTCTAGAGGTGGGAGTTCAACTGATTCTGAACCAAGGCATCTGATAGTCATTCCCAGCACAACATTACTACTCGTTTGGTAGATGAAGTTCCTGCTGGTTGCCCACTGAATACTGAATGAGTACCAAGTGGTGATCAGTTGACAGCACTGCACTTCTCTTTACCTGAATGCCTAGGAAATGCTGAATAGTCAGATCAGATGATATGGTTGCTAAAGTTGATTACTGAACTTTTGCCCAAAGTACTCTGGTGCACACATACTTTTATGAGCATCTTGTGTTTGGATATGGTGTTTGTTATTGACAATCCATGACGGGCACATAAATCCAGAAATAATTCACTGATTAAATTCAGATTGGGTAGACTATTCTTCTCAGTCAAACCTTTCTAGGCTCCCTCTGTGAGCACTTAAGTCTTCCACTAAGGCTATAAAGTCAGTAGATGTTTCCTTTTCAAACACCAATTTCAAAGTCTCTACAAAGGTGGACTACACTGAGAAGCTTTTCATGCATACACACAAGTAGCACTCAAAGTGCTCTTTTATGCACTTCATACTTAACATTGTCGCAATCCCCTCATCACCCAGAAAAATTTTCACTTAGTGGGGTCTTCCTAAGATCTCCATATGTACCAAGGGCATCTCCCATGGGGCAATTACAAATTGGGAAAAAGATGTGTGTAAAAGACTCATCTGACAATATCAGATCAGTATTTTAAAACATCCTACACAAGTTCCAGTGACGTTCCACCTAGAGAAGTAATGTTCCACATCTCAAAATGTCAAGGAGCTCATTAGTACTGCTGCAGTAAAATAGTAAACATTCTCAATTCAGTTTAAGATCACTGGGCGTGTTGGTAATCTGTTACAATTTTAAACAAATATAAATAAACTTAACCACAACTCCAGACATAAAAATGGCATTTTCTTTTTTATGGTAATTTCTTACTTAGAAAATGACTAGTCCATAACTGGTAAAAGACCCAAAACAAGAGTACATTTTTCATATGTAAGAAGTACATAAATCATATGGTGTCAAATAAGTGCAAATGTAAGTGTCCATGGTTTTCATAATTGCAGTTGTTCTCAGACACACCCATGTAACATGATGTTTTTCAAATGAAAAACAACAATTTCAAATTAAAGGATGTAATCATGAGACCTACCTAATTTTAATGGTAAATGAGCGCTAAAGGTGGGTTTATATCAGAAGCAAATGTATTGCTGGATGTGTATATATCATCCACAGCATAGGCACTCCTGTTTCATAAAGTTTATGAGTCTATTTTTATGCACCACATGTACATATTAAAGGGTAGAAAAAAATGTGACTGTCAAATATAGTGCATAAGTTTAAATTTTTCCAAAATAATACTAAATCCATATCAATATAAAATTTTCTGAACTGGATTAAGAAAGTTAGATGTGGATGAATAACACATATGCTGTCTAAGAAACTATCTTGTAAAACTCACTAAATTAGTGTGAAGTACTGTACCAGGGCTTAATTTAAAGAAACATTCCAACCAAAAATTATATTTGTTTTATATGTTCTTAATCTCATGTTTTCATGGATAAAGTACATAACAAAGATTTAAACTGATAACAAGGAAAGGCACATTTCAATAACACTGCACGTTTGCAGTGAAGACAGAACCCTTAATCAACAAATGATGGGAAGAAGTGGATCTTCAATTTAAATATACAGTTTAATGGGAATTAGTTTTCCACAAAATAAGTATTAACAGTATTTAAGCAAAAAAAAAAAATGCATGTATTTTGCATGTTCTTAGACTATTAATGGATAATGGACATGTGGATTATAAAAAACGAGTTACGTGATTTTTTTTTTTCCTATGGACATTTTCACATTGTTTTCTGTTGTCCATAGTTGGTCACCATTGTGTCCCAATCAGTTTGAACATTCATCATGTTTTCATGTTGCCATGAAAACACAAGATTAAAAATTTTTCTTGGTCCCCACATTAAACAACATGGGGGTATATAAAAAATTATCATGGTTGGGTGGAGAATTCCCTTAAGCAAGTGGACAATGAAATTTGTTCACAATATTGATTGCATAGAAACAGTGATGTTGTGAAAGTGAATATCCTACGGAAGAGTACTGTGTTACAATGCAGAGTACCAGCAACAAACAGAAACCAAAACACAGACTGGAATAAAGAGAAATATGTCAGTGTTGCACTACAAATTTATGATAGTGTTTGTTAACTAAGCAGTGAAACATTTTTCTTTTCAGTGCTGCATCAGCATTTAAAACTTCTCTATGTTATGCATAGAAAAAATGCTGATATGTCTAATTTTTCTAGTTATGTTTATGTTACTGTATAGTACTGACAAATTAGGATTGGTTATACATATTTATTCCTAAGAAATGTTTGCCATTCTGAATATTTACGAAATACTTGTATTTTGGTATGCTTGTAAGAAAATAATTAAGGAAAACTCTAGCAATGCAAAGATTAATATATCCATAATGAAATTTACCCTGCTTTTTCTGATACATTGATGGCCACATGAAAAATATTTTCAGACCAGTTCACCTTATACCAAGTTCCTTTTTTCAAGACTGACCTGTGCAACTCCCAGATACTCTCATGCCAGTCGAGAGATCTGGTATAACTCATTCAGCATGTCTTCGTTCTTTTTGAAGTGGGCTGTTCCTGGTATGCTCCAGGCACACAAACTCCAATTCTCAGACACTTTAAAGAACACACTGCCTCTCACTCACACACTCTTATATTACTGCAAAGACCATGACATGTATTTGACACACAATTCCCTGTTCACATCAATCACGTCTCATTATGACACTCTCAAGTAAGAACAATGATGTCATGTCTCACCTGCAGGCCTATTTGCATGCTTACACAGTGCATCTCACTCTTGACCAACCCTCAGATAAGATACACTGTCTCAGTCTCTAACTGAATATGTATAGACGAGCGTTCTCTCACTCGGTCACTTGAGATTCGCCGTACTGCTTTCCAAATAAGCGTGGACACATCGCGAGTCTCACCGACTGTCCACAAACGCAAGGCCACATATTCAAGCAGAGTATGCATATATTATCATACCACGTATTTTAATATTATTCTCTTTTTCTGGCACTCTCAGGAAGAAGCACGGATACCACATCTCACTTTCAGGCTCACTCGCCAACATACATACACAGCCTCTCACCCTGTACACAACACAGTTTAATATTATTCGATTCTAGCTCTCCAACACACGTCCACTCTAACTTTCGGCACGTTATTAACTGAAATCCGTATAGATCTGACACACACACTCTGTGGGCTCTGCATTCCACCAAATGCTTCCACTGAGGTCAAATGCCACGCACTCGGCGCGAGTGACTCCTCGGGATTTGTTCCCCGGAACCAAAACATGCCAGTAACACCGATCTTTTTGCTGCACTACGGTAACAATTTTCACTTATTGGATGTGCTGGAATACAAGATTCCAAGTTTCAAAAAGCGACAGCTTCTTGAGCGCCAGCTTGTTCCCTAGACGTCAGTCCCCTGGCAGGCGCGACGCAACGTCGAGAAGAAACTTTAGAAAAGGAGCTTAGTGTCTTTCCCCTCGCCTGAACAAAAGGGCCGCGTAAGGAAAGTTGACTTAGAGTGTATACAATGTACGCGCAAAATCCGCGACGCAAAACTGGATGACTTACCACAAAAACTTTGATAACTTCAGCTCCGCCATAACTGGAAAAAGAAAAAGCTCTCTAATGGGTGACATCATCATCATCATACAGTATTTGCAAACTGGCAGAGACGCGAGGTGTTGCGAAGGGCCGTCCCCACTGTGCGCGTGCGCTGTCGCTTGCTTCCCCGCCTCCTAGCCACGCACGCTCACTTTCGACTTCCTCGCCCCATCCTCTGTTCTGTTGTCGTCTGTTGAAGTGTAAGATGTGTGTGTATGAACGCGCTTGTTCTTTGCACTCCGCCCTAAAAAGAATGCGCACGCATGTATTTCTTGGTCCGCCGCCCCTAGCCTAACGCATTTAGCGTAAAGTGTCAAAATCCTCTGTGCCTGCTGGAGCCAGCTTGTCGCCAGCCAGTGAAACTGGAGCCCCAGGACCCGCTGGTCCAAAAATGGCAGCCACGCGGCAATATGACGTAAATAGACGAGAACAGGCCCTGATCGGCTCAGAGCGCCGTAGCGCAGTTTTGAACAAGCGTTAATTTTACATGTAGTCTTTTATGTGAAAGCATGCAAGATATTACAGCTTCGCACACCACAAGGTAGGACTCTGTTGATGTATATGCTGGTTAAGCTAAGAGACAAAACGGATCATGGTTACGTGTGAATACTACAAGTAAAAGAACAACATCTTACAGCTGAGACCAAGGTGTCATTTGAAAGTGGTGAATCTCATTTTTCTATATCGCATACTGTATGCTTTGTTCCCACAAACTAGAAAAAATAATGCAGGAAATAAAAATAATTTTTCATTAAACGTACTTTATTCTCTCCTTTACTTTCATTTTACGCCTTCGGAATGTGGAAAAGTATGAAAACAGACATTTTTTTACAAGTCTACAGTGACATCTGTCCATCTTTGGCATAATCAGTTTTGGCAAGTCTCCACCATTTGGTCTTTTTTCCTTAGTAGTCCACTTAAATTTTTCATAATCATTTGAGACTGGCATTTATGTAATGAAGCAAAATTGAACAGACTAATGTGATTTGTTATTGACAGACTGAAACAGCAGTGGGGTTACTGACCTTAGTACTGGCAGAAAGTAGGATGAATCTAAAGAGAAATCCATGGCTTCAAAACAGCTTTAATAGTAATAATTACAATTATATAGTGCTTTTCTCATTATTCAAAGCGCTTACCAGAACATCAGGATAAATGCTACTCTTTTCAAAAGTGCCCAAGAATCTTTAATGACCAAAGAGAGTCAGCACCTCGTTTTTTTTGTGCCATCCTAAGGACAGTACCATTTTTACAGCACAGTGTCCCCTTCGCTGCACTGGGGCATTGGGATCCGCATACAGACCACAGGGTAAGTGCCCCCTGCTGCTCTCACTAAAAACCTCTTCCAGCAGCAACTGGTGCTTTTCCTAGATGGTCTCCCTTCCAAGTACTGGCTGGGCCTGAACATGTACTTAGTATGGCTGATGTGGTAATTTATCTGTAAAATATTACAATGAATATCAATCATGTTCAGATGCAGTTGAAACGTTTAGCATGAGATTTCAGCACCCATTTTAAATCTCGATTGGATATGTTTAAGAAATTTAAACTACAATTAGCCATAGATTCACCACATCCAACAATCTGTAATAGTACATGGATCTTTTTGTCACGAGTTGGAATGTACTGTCTATAAAAACAATTTCATCTACACGATATTGTAAAATGTTATTAAAACATTTTATGTACACTACTAGTACATTCTATTATCATTGTTATTTTTGAAAATACATCAGTGCTACAGAAATACATAATAAACAAAATTGTGAATACAAACACTTTGACAGTGTAAGCAGAAAATTTTAAAATGCTCCAACTTTCACAGCAGTGAAATGAGTCTCCCAACTAGTAAATTATTGATATTTGTAAGACAGAGGGAATATACTAGAGAAGTGCACAGGGGTCCATGTGAAGTGTCAAATCCAATGATTAATTCTTTTGTCTTTTTTTTTTCTACTTAGAAACCAGTAATTGCTGGTGTTTTAACATTTGATTAAACTCTACACTCCCAGAAAGCCCTAAGAGTGTGGTTTTCACTTAATGGTGAACTCTAAAAATATTTACTGCAATTACTATGTTAATTTTCTTAAATATTATTACCTTTTCTTAACTAATGGGTAATTAAAATCAGGCACAAATAAAAAGATAACCTGAAGCTAATTTGGTGCATTGGAAAAATGCATGTGTTCATCATAATGTAGGTATCTGATAAAAAGAAACTAGAAAGAAGTATGTTTAGTATGTTGATTAAGATAAATGTACAATGTTGGGAATATGATTAGGAACACACTTTGCAATTGAATGACATGTTCCATTAAGAAATGATATTTCATGAAGAAATTGTATGAAACAAAAACATAAAACCATAAAGCACCCCCAGGACAGTTAGTAGTAATTACTACTTTAGCCTGGTGAGAACAGGCAAGTAAGTTTAGGACAAGATACCGTGCCCAGCTGGGTGCCTTGCCTGCATTATGAAAGAAAATAAGATACTCTTGGAATTTATTTCTTTCTAAGCAAAGGCCAGACGCACTGGTCTAAGGAAAAATCTGATCAGTGTCTGCTTGCCTATCAAATATCCCCAGTACTTATGCTAGTTTCCAGTAATGCAGTAAAAGCTACTGAAGAAAAAAATGTGCTGTCAGTCCTGAGTTTGCTGTTAGACACCAGACAACTTCAGATTGATGGCAGCAGATGCTTTGCTTCTTAATGTGCAATCATTTGCACACATATGCAAAATCCAGGCACTATTTCACTTCCAGCCCACTTTAGTAACAAGACAACTGTGATTTACTACACTGCATTGATGCCACACCATACTCAGTGACAACCCATTTTCCTCAGGCATTGACCTCAACAAACTGCACCCACCCTCAGAACTCTGATATGGCATCCCATTGCTGCCTTTTTTAGGTATCTACTTGTGTATCCTTGCAGCAGTTGATTTTTAATTGTGTACTACTGATTCTGCTAATAACACAGAGTTCTTTGTAAAATAATTTGTGACAGAACTCATTGTTAAAAGATTCTGTATAGGAAGAATGGCTTACACGTAAATTATTGACAATGCTTTTGCCACACAGGTCCAGTTGGAATTCTTTAAAATATATTGATTATGATGTATGAAGAAATCTTTAAACTAGACTACTGGTTCAATCCCCTCCAGTAACAAACTATGTGACCATGAGTGCCCATGTACACAGGATTTATAAGTTGCTTTGGAGAAAACATCTAAAACGTAAATGTGCAAACACATGTGATGATGTTCTAGTGGTAATAATTTTTGTAGAAAATAAAGCAATCTTAAAATGATTTGCTACTAAATGTGTAATATGTGTTGCAATCTCCTATGGCATTCACAACAGAATAGAATATTTTTTATAATGTTAAATAAGATGGAATAACACATTGAGTGGGATACTGGGCCATTTTTCTGTGGTGAAATGTTTTAACTTTGTGGGACAACGTCACCATGTAAAGGACTTGACCCCACCATTTCAGTGTGGGGGTCTTTTATTTTTAGAACATTAGAACAATATAGATGACAACAGGCCATTCTGCCAAACAATGCTCACTGTTCCTATCAACTTAGTTCTTCTAAAATAACATCAAGTCTTGTTTTGAAAGTCCCTAAAGTCCTACTGTCTACCGCACTACTCGTGACCTTATTCCATGTGTCTGTGGTTCTATGTGTAAAGAAAAACTTCCTAATGTTTGTGCAAAATTTCCCGTTAACAAGTTTCTGTGTCCCTGTGTTCTTGATTAACTCTTTTAAAATAACAGTCTTTATCCACTGTACTAATTCCCTTTAAAATTTGAAACATTTCAGTCATGTCTCCAGTAAATTGTCCTTTGTTTAAACTGAAAAGGATCATCTTTTTTAATCTCTCCTCATAATTTGTCCCCTGTAATCCTGGAATCAGCCTAATCACTCTTCTCTGGAATTTTTCTAGCACTGCTACTATATGTTCTTTTTGTAGCCTGGAGACCAAAACTGAACTCAGTACTCTATCTATCTATCTTAAGCATAACCTCCTTGAACTTGTTCTCTACGCATCATGCTATATTAACATAACATTTTGTTAGCCTTCTTAATGACTTCTGAATACCGTCTGTCAGTTGATAGCATTGAGTCCACTATGACTCCTAAATCCTTCTCATAAGGTGTACTTTTGATTTTTAGACCTCTCATTGTGTATTCAAACCTAACGTTTTTACTTTCTACATGTAATACCTTACATTTACTTACCTTAAATTTCATCTCCCCCAAATCTGTCCAAGCCTGTGTGCTGTCCAAGTCCCTCTGTAATGATTCTGCTGATTCTAGATTATCTGCCAATCCACCTATTTTGGTATCATTTGCAGACTTAACCAGCTTGTTACTTATATTCCTATTCAAATTATCTATATACAGTATGTTAAAAACAGTGGCAGCTCTAGCACTGACCTCTGTGGAACACCACTCTTAACATCAGACAATTCTGATAGTGTTCCTCACACCATAACCCTCTGCTTCCTCTGTCTGAGCCAATTTTGCATCCATCTACAAACAAAACCCTGAACTCCCAGTTCTTTTAGTTTGATGCCCAACCTCTCATATGGCACCTTATCAAATGCATTCTGAAAGATGCAATAAATAATACCATATGCTCCATTTTGATCATATCCTTTTGTTGCTTCCAAGGTTATTATAGTTTTGCCTTTTTATATTAGTTTTTATTTCTATATTTTTTATGACCTTACTTGGAAATTCAGTTTAGTTTTAGTTGTCCCTCATAGTGTATTTTTAGTTTTAGTTTAGTTTTTATTTTACAAAGACATTTCTATTTTATTTTTATATATATTAGTTTCAGTTTTAGTAATTATAGTATGGTTAAAGAGCTACTATGGAGTTTAGTTTTTATGTCACAATGAGACAGAAGTGTACACTTAATGGGTTTGGATATAATATGTGTTTAATGTTAGTGGAAGCTTACTACACTACACGACACAGTGTACACGACACTACTATTTGGTTTTGTTTTTGTCTGATAAAAACAAGCATAATCAAAACCAGATACTGAATATGAACAATTTTATGATAAAATATTTTCTATGTCATTTGTGCTGAACAAACCTGCGCTGACTGTTGGCACTTTTTTCTTTTCCTTTTATTGCCCAGAATGGGTCAATTTGTAATGAAATTTAGGTGAATTTTAAGGTGTGAGGGTTTTTTACTCTAAATGTCTGCAGCACACAACATATCCTGCGCCAACGACAAAATGCTTGTAATGAATGCCTTCAATATTGCATTCAAAAATCTCAAATACTGGGCTTTGTTATTTTCTACCGGCCATATTCATCTCTGATTCCATCTCAGGCACAAACAATTTATAGACAGAATTTTGCCACCTGCAGGCCTAGAAAGATATAAAAAATTAGAAAACAGAATCTACTGTGTTCTGACAGGTGTGACCATGAAAATCACAGGGTCTAAGGAAGAACAGGGGTCTTAGGCTTGAATCAGTGTGCAGACCCCACCTAGCTGTATTGAGGGAAACAAAGAAAAGGTGCAGTGAGACTTGAATAGCCCACCATAAGAACAGTAAACCCATAATGAGCAGAGCAAGAGCAGATAATAAGAGTATGGACAGGCACAGAAAAACAGAGACGGGATCTGAGATTAAGAACAATATATACATTATGTAAACCTGTTTATCCAGAGCAGGATCACAGGAACCTGGAGCTTACCCAAGCAGGTTTGGATGCAAGGCAGGAAAAATCCTTGGTATGCAATATGAATGATATGGCTGATGTTAAAAACAAAAAGAACTATCAATTTTGAGAGGGAGTGAAACATTGAAAAAATGGGGACAGATATTTTAAAACATAATTCTGTGTGACAGATTAGGACGCTGTCGCTTCCTTGAACCCTCAGACCTGACGTCAGACACCAGATAAAAGTCCAAAATGTTATTTATTATAATAATAAATGTGCACAAAGCACACTCCACTGCACAGTACTCCAATAAACAATAATCAAATAATCCTCCACTCTCCCAGACATTTAGCCACCCTGCCTCCCAACTCAGCTCATCTGTCTGGGATCTCCCACAGTCCTTTATAGTTCTCGACCCGGAAGTGCTTCTGAGCCCTCAGTCCATGTGATTATCCAGCACTTCCGGGTCAGGTAAAAACTTCTCTTTTTCTTCAGCCCGGAAGTATATCATTTCTTCCGTTCCTGTGACTTGGAAATACTTCTGGGCTATACGGAAAATATAAATCCCTGGGCCTCCCTGCAGCGACTCCTGGCGGCCTCCATGGTATCCAGCAGGGCTGTGCATTATAACTCCACTGTCCATGATTCCCTGTTGGCATTCGGGGCACCTCCATGCTACAAGGAGGGCTCCATCTGGCGGCTTGGGGGTATTGGCCAGGATGAATGGCCGGCCATATTTCACATCTGCTACTGGATTATTTTCACAGTATCAGGTATTTTCAGCTATGAATATAAACTAAAAAAGATACATTTATAAATATAGAATAAATAACAAAACACATTAGTATGTTTAGCTTTTCATCACTTGGCAGACTCTCTTTGCCTACCTACCTGTAGTTCAGTAGAGACATTGCCAACTCGGGAATTTTACAAGGTTTGTATCTCTTCATTGTTAAACGACATTTTTAAACCAAAACTGATTGGTTAGCAACAATATACTGATCTTGTATGATGACCTTGTTAGTCTCTCGATCTGTGCCGTTTTTATTTTAAAAAATCGGGAGTAGTCTCCCTTCGACTTTCTCGTGTACTCAGATATGGGGATAGATATTTGAGGAGTAAACCGCAAGACAATGATTATATTATGTAAATTAAAGAACCATCAATAACAAATCAAATCAAATTAATAATATATTGAACAATTATTATAAAAGTAAAGTTAATTAAATCGGCTTCTCTGCAGCTGCATGAATAAAAACAAATAGAGTATGTGTTCAATGAAAGTACCACTTCCGGTTGATGGATTTGGCCCAACAGTTAATACAGATCTACAATTCTGTGGTAACAACCACTTGCCAAATTTCATCAATCTATCTAGTTGCGTTTTTGAGTTATCGTATTTACACACACACAGACATAATTCCAAAAAACTGTATTTTCGGACTCGGGAAGGTCTAAAACATCAAAATTCATCAAAATCTCAAGGTCGAATGATGATTACTATACTTTCTCTATACTTTGTATGCGAAGTGGCAGGTAATTTACTGTCAACAAAAAGCAGGCACTTGAGAAATAAACTGAAATGTTACTCGTGATTTTTCTGTTCATATGGTAAAGATTTTATTGACCACCACATTTCAGTTTCAGGCATTTGAATTACATTTTGATATACAACAAGTGCAAAGAAAGGCGTCACATAAATCGCTTTCTATTCCAATGCTTAACCCACGTATTCAGCTTGCTCTGTCACCACAAATGCTGTGTGAACACCCGTCCACCTTCACCAGCCGCAGTTCACTGGATGAACACATATGTGCAGGCGGCTCATGGTGGATGACTTTCAGTTTTAGAGCTAAAAGTTATAAGGGTTAAAAACTAACAGCAAGAATATTCATTCAAAAATGAAAACTAAAATTATTTTAGTAAATTATTATTTTATTTCAGTTAGTCTTTGCAGCTACTTTAATAGTTTCCTTTAGTTTTAGTTTTTCATTTCGGTTTTGTTAATTATTTTATTTCAGTTTACGAAAATGATTTTATAATAATAGCTTCAGTTTTGATTTTAGTTTTCGTTAACTATAATAACCTTGGCTGCTTCCACATACTGTACAATTCCAGCATATTGTTAAAACATGACCTCCCATTTCTGATGCTGACTGTTCAGTAAACCTCTTGTTCTTGCCTTGTGTTGCTCAATCTTATCCTTAATAATTCCTTCCATTAATTTACCTCTGATGCATGTTAAGGTTACTGGCCTGTAATTGCTTGGATCTGGCTGGTCACCATTTGATATGATGGGAGATAATATTTGCCATTTTCCAGTCCTTCAGAATATCCCCAGTGTGCAGTGACTACCTAAAAATATACATGAAGGGTTTATATATGTACTCACTAACCTCTTTAAGAACATGAGGGTAAATGTTATCTGGTCCGGGTGATTTGTTTGATTTCAGCCTATTTAATCTGAGCAGTACTTCTCCTTCTACAATTTCCAAATCACTTAGTACCGCCTTAGTAGTCCCTTTTACTGGTGGGAGGTTATCTACTTCCTTACATGTGAAGACCTCGGAAAAATGTGAGTTTAGAGTATCTGCTATTTCAATGTCTGTATTTTGTAAAACCCCTTTACTATTCCTAATGTATTTCACCTCTTTGACTGTTCTTTTACTACTAAAATACTGAAAGAATCGCTTTGGATCATCTTTCGTGTTATCTGCTATATACCTCTCTAACTGCCTTTTAGCCTCCCTAAAATCATTCAAAATTTGCCCTAATAAAGTTAAACTTAACAGTTTTAGCATCTGCACTCTTCCAAAACACGGACCTAGGCATGGAGCTGGACAGGTTGACATCTGTGGCAGAGCGACGGGCGCTAAGCAGGCTCCTATCAATTATGGAGAATCCACTGCATCCACTAAACAGTGTCATCTCCAGACAGAAGAGCAGGTTCAGAGACAGACTGCTGTCACTGTCCTGCTCCACTGACAGACTGGGAAGATCGTTCCTCCCCCAAACTATGCGACTCCAGTTCCACCCGGGGGGGTAAACATTAACATTATACAAAGTTATTGTCTGTTTTTACCTGCATTGTTATCAATCTTTAATTTAATATTGTTTTTTGTATCTGTATGCTGCTGCTGGAGTATGTGAATTTCCCCTTGGGATTAATAAAGTATCTATCTATCTATCTATCTATCTATCTATCTATCTATCTATCTATCTATCTATCTATCTATCTATCTATCTATCTATCTATCTATCTATCTATCTATCTATCTAGTGGTTCAATCACCTCTACATCCTCAATTCTATCCTGATTAATATAAAATACTAAAATTCAGACAGGCTTCACCCCATGATAGTGCTTTAACATACTGTTAAAAACAGTTACTGATTACTTCTAAAAACTACAGCTCTTGCTTTTTTTTTCATCCCACTTATCATACCAAAAGCACTGATGGAATTAGTGGTTAAAGTGTTAATTTCTGTACTTATCCAATCATAGTCCCAATCAATGTCTCAATGATATCATGGTAAGGAAGACAAACGTTTTATGACACGATTGACCCTATGCACCTAAATCTGTTTAACTGCAGTTGCTTAAATTTGCATTTTGTTATATCCGTAATGTCATCCTTACACACACTTAAATAGCCTGTATGCAAAGATGTACTGTTGATAGAGACCTGATGATGGCCACACAGTTTGGTTCTCCCACAATGGGCCCTGAATTTTTTGTTTATTTCCTTCTCCACTTCCATTTGCTTCTTAATATTTATCAATCAGTCAGTCATTTTCCAACCCGCTATATCCTAACACAGGGTCATGGGGGGCTCCCTAAAATCATTCAAAATTTGCCCTAATAAAGTTAAACTTAACAGTTTTAGCATCTGCACTCTTCCAAAACACGGACCTAGGCATGGAGCTGGACAGGTTGACATCTGTGGCAGAGCGACGGGCGCTAAGCAGGCTCCTATCAATTATGGAGAATCCACTGCATCCACTAAACAGTGTCATCTCCAGACAGAAGAGCAGGTTCAGAGACAGACTGCTGTCACTGTCCTGCTCCACTGACAGACTGGGAAGATCGTTCCTCCCCCAAACTATGCGACTCCAGTTCCACCCGGGGGGGTAAACATTAACATTATACAAAGTTATTGTCTGTTTTTACCTGCATTGTTATCAATCTTTAATTTAATATTGTTTTTTGTATCTGTATGCTGCTGCTGGAGTATGTGAATTTCCCCATGGGATTAATAAAGTATCTATCTATCTATCTATCTATCTATCTATCTATCTATCTATCTATCTATCTATCTATCTATCTATCTATCTATCTATCTATCTATCTAGTGGTTCAATCACCTCTACATCCTCAATTCTATCCTGATTAATATAAAATACTAAAATTCAGACAGGCTTCACCCCATGATAGTGCTTTAACATACTGTTAAAAACAGTTACTGATTACTTCTAAAAACTACAGCTCTTGCTTTTTTTTTCATCCCACTTATCATACCAAAAGCACTGATGGAATTAGTGGTTAAAGTGTTAATTTCTGTACTTATCCAACCATAGTCCCAATCAATGTCTCAATGATATCATGGTAAGGAAGACAAACGTTTTATGACACGATTGACCCTATGCACCTAAATCTGTTTAACTGCAGTTGCTTAAATTTGCATTTTGTTATATCCGTAATGTCATCCTTACACACACTTAAATAGCCTGTATGCAAAGATGTACTGTTGATAGAGACCTGATGATGGCCACACAGTTTGGTTCTCCCACAATGGGCCCTGAATTTTTTGTTTATTTCCTTCTCCACTTCCATTTGCTTCTTAATATTTATCAATCAGTCAGTCATTTTCCAACCTGCTATATCCTAACACAGGGTCATGGGGGTCTGCTGGAGCCAATCCCAGCCAGTACAGGGCACAAGGCAGGAACAAACCCCATGCAGGGCGCCAGCCCACCTCAGGGCACACACACACACACACACACACCCACACACCAAGCACATACTAGGGACAATTTAGGATCGCCAGTGCACCTAACCTGCATGTCTTTGGACTGTGTGAGGAAACCCATGCAGACACGGGGTGAACATGCAAACTCCACGCAGGGAGTACCTGGGAAGCGAGCCCGGGTATCCTAACTGCGAGGCAGCAGCACTACCACTGCGCCACTTTAATATTTATTCCTTTTTTAATTGTAGTAGCTTCCTGATTGGTACTTTAACAGCATGAAGTGCCATATTTATATTTAATAATAATAATAATAATAATACATTTTATTTATATAGCACCTTTCCCATGCTCAAGGTCTTACAGAATATAATAAAGAACGGCAGAGTATACAGTATATAGCATTGTACAAACCAGATGAATAAATAAAGAAGATTAAGACAGTGAATTCTGATTTGTATATATTTTTAGCAATTATTTTAACTTGTGAAGTTCAACAACCATTTGTTTTGGCACTTTTATTGCTATACTTTATAGTGATATTTGAACATGTCCTTGTGGGATTTCTCTTTCCTATATCTTGGTGAAAACGTCAATAAAAGCATGCTTAGTACTACTACAAGTATTTAAAAAATTTATTACATATCTATTTGAATCTAATTTTCTTTAAAAAAATGCAGAATTTCAAATAATTAAGATTTTCAGATACAAATATGTTGGCATGAGTGTGCCCTGCCACAGATTTGTATGGGGTTGCTTTCTGACTTGTGCCAGGTGTTGCTGGGAGAGGCTCTGGCTCCTCCAACTCTGGAGTGGATAAAGCAGGAATAGATAAACGTGTTTTATTGTATTACTGTGTATTTTATGTCTTGCCCTTTCCATTGTTACAAGATTTATAATAACACGTGTGCTGTAATTGCATATTATATATTAATATTGACAGTAACGCCAACATCTGAAATACAATCCAAGAGAATTTTTAATATTCTTATCCAGGAAAGGGAATACAGTTACAGAGTCAAGATTTTCTTTCTCTGTAAAAGACAGTTTTCACGACAGATTGAAATAACTGGCATATAAAAAATAGAGGTATGCCTATTTACTAGTGGATAAAATGCAATGGACTATTCATTTGACCTTCAGAATCCGGTGCAGGGTTGCGGGGCCAGAAAATGCTACTATATTTTAGTTCGATTTAATAGCAAAAAATATTTGTTTTCAAGGTTTACGATTAACACTCCGATGACTGTGTCACCGATCCGTGTCATCTGCTCTGTTACCGTTTGTGAACAGATCCGTTCCAGATCCCTACCCACCAGTCCGTGGAGAACTGCACATTTCGGTTTGGGGTAGAGAAACTAGAAAGACGTGCGCAATGAGCGAAGGGGGAGGGGCGCCGAAAGGGAGGGGGCCGTGCGCAAACCTCGTGTGGCGCAGCAGAGAGAGAGAGAGAGCGCGCGAGCGAGCGCGAGAGGAGGAGGGGAACCGAAAATAAACAGCGGTGAGTCACGTAGCGAAGGTGAGTGTAGAAAACCTGCGAAAATCTCGTCTTCGTCGCGGTGTGTGGGGTTATCTTTTCCGTAAACCAGGTTGGCGCATAACTTAAACCCCATTGGAGTGGAAAATAGAAGAGACCTAGTTCGAGTTATTTGTACTGAAAAGGTAAACAAGCGAGAATTGTGACGGCGCACTTTGGCCTGCTTCGTTAGGCCTGCGCGGGAAACCCGTTCTTCGCGTAGCATCGTAGCCTCTTCGAACACATGGGTCTGGAAAGGACGTTTCCCAAAAAGTTACCTGCATTTACATGAAGGAAAACTGAAGGTTTGCGGAATGTCAGTGTGGGTTAGAGCGAGGGTACGTAGCGGGTGTTGTGGTGTCGTGCCGTGCCGTTCGAGTCCCACTGGCTTCTTCAGCTTTCCCGCCGAGCATGTAGGCCCGAAACACGCAGAGCTATTTTGACGCTCATCATTAACGATGATTTCGGGGTTTCATGAGGCTTGTGTTTCATGAATACGTTCGTGGCGGCCGACCACGTGTACTCGCTAGTCAATACCTATTAATAGGCTGGTGGTCTTAGAAGCCGCTGACGGCTTATTTCCCAAGTAATGCTGCGGCCTGGGCCACTTTGTTGGGGCAGCCTAAATCGATATCATCCACATAAATTATGTCATTTTAATATCGTATTTCCTCAGTAGTTTTCGAATCATGGTGTAATTTATATTTGATATGAACTTTATTAGTTTTTACGTGTTCGCGTGTCAGTTTGCGGCCTATCTTTTAATGGGTAGCTGTGAAGCCTGCTCGATTGGAAACTTTCGTTTTTCCTATGACGCTTGACATGTGCGAGACCCGCCTTCCGCTGGGATAATAAAATAGTCTTAGACTTGAATCCAAGGTTTAAAATCTTTTTTTTATTTTTTTACTTAACATGAGTCATTATTAACATGTAAATCTAAATATCCAGGAGTTGCCTGCCTGCATTATATTCTAAGCTGTCATGGAAACGTGGCCCTGAATTATTGCTGCATAGTTCAATTTAGGGTTAGAATGACTTGTAGTGTATATTGCACAGCGTTCAGTGAAACCTTCATGTTGGAGATAGGTGTGGTTCATTGTTTAATGTTTAAATGTCATACTGTCCACCGAAAGGCGAAATTGCGCTAGTCTTTCGTGTTTTTTTTTATTTGAGCTTGTTCGTGAAATCAGTTAACTGCAGTTAATCAAGCATTAAAATGTAATAATTGCATCTGCGCTTTCATAAATGTAATTTTTTGTGTATGTGTACTTATTTTTATTAGAGTAAAAGTGATTGTGTTAATTTATTTGCAGCCTTTTTAGTGATTGTGTTAATTTATTTGCAACCTTTTTAATTGGAATGCTGCAGAAATCTTGGATAATGTAAATGTAACCTGTTTAATGTCGAGGGTGATATGTGATATAAGGTAGGCTAGTTTTTGATTAAAATGTGTTTCTAAATTACAGGGTAATGGAAAGCCTTTTATAATGAATTGA